>NC_140182.1:42354315-42387576 GCF_963971535.1 Notolepis coatsorum | reverse complement strand
GAGAGAGAGAGAGAGAGAGAGAGAGAGAGAGAGAGAGAGAGAGAGAGAGAGAGAGAGAGAGAGAGAGAGAAGAGAGAGAGAGAGAGAGAAGAGAGAGAGATAACAGGATGGCTGTTTTTATTATCCTTGTTTGTTGAAGGCAGGGGTTCTGTGTAGGATTGTTAGTAACTGTCTAACTGCCTATATAACTGTTTACACTAGTAACTGTATAACTGCATATATATCTGTTTCCACTAGAGGGCGCTCTAGGCGGAGACACTCAGGAACACCGCCAGGTGGCGAGTATAAATAGTGGTGTCTCCTCCCACTTCTTTCTCTTTTCCCCCAGTCTCTCAGTAAGAGAAGACCTGTAGTGTTACTGCCTCTGCCATGTAAATAATAAACCACGCCAGTTAAGGCTCAAGCTAGAAACCATGCCTCTTGACCACATTATTGTCGCCCTAGCAGCCGAATTCTGTTAACATTGTTGTGTACGGTTGGAATGGAAGCCTGGCGTGTTTACCCCCTGGGTTCGAGAGGTGAGAACACCCCCATCCAACTGGAATCCACACCAAACGACTGCACATTGGTGATTTTTTGTTGATTTTCTTTCCCCATATATCTCCAAATGTGAGATTAGGCTATTATTTTCTCTTTCAGTACGTTCTATAGCCGAATAATGTGATCATACCAAATTGCAGAGAAGTGCATAATTAAAGTGTAAGATCAGAATTTTGGACCCCTGTTTCCTACCTACGAATAATTATGTTGATCAGGAGAGTCCTTTCTCAGCCAAATCAATGCTGTTCTTCATACTGGAAGAACAAACATTTACATAACATCCACACTCTCTTTAAGTGCTTTGCAAGATGGGCTTGTTCGTCTCAAACTGGTGCTTAATGCTAGTTAGACAAAAAAAAAAGTTGTCTAGAGCCAAAGCTTGTTTACAATGACTTGCATATCTAGTGTGAATGGTACTGATATTGAGAGAGTCTCTCAGCATATAAATATCTTGGTATTTGGCTTCATGAAAAAAAATTTAAATATCATGTGGGTGTTCTTGGCCAGTAAACTGCGGCAAATGATTGTCTTCTTATATAGGAACAGAGCCAGCTTCCCAGCAGAAAGAGAGTCATTGAAGCAGTTTTCATGTCTGTGTTGGATTACGGAGATGTCATTTACAGACATGCAGTGGCTTCCACTATGCCCTTAGAATCCCTTAGATTCTGTATCATTCATAGATTTATCACCGGTGATGGTCATGGTACTCACCATTGTGACCTGTATAGTGTAGTTGGATGGTCCTCCCTAGCAGAGAGGCAAGAGTTGCCCTGGCATCCGTTTGTATATAAAACCATAATTGGAGATTGACCAAATGATCTCGCTTCTCTGTTGGAGTGGACATCTGGACCCTATGGTACACGATTCAATGATTGGCTCTTACACTCAAAGCACCTAGAGTTTGTACTGAACTTGGGAAATCAGCTTTTAGCTTCTGTGCTCCTGACACGTGGAACATCATACAACAAACTCTTGTTTGGGTTGTCTGGGTTTATTGATATGAAGACTTCAAACCCAGGCTAAACGCCTTATGTAAATTCTTCCCCAGAACCTAAATAATATTTCAGCTTGCCAAATCCATATAGTACAAATAAAGTTTTGTTGGATTTGAGTAACACTTAAATTTAAACAGTTAAATACTCAATATTGTATTATCTTTGGTCCGTTTAAATCCTTAATTACCAACCATACCACCATAATCTGCAGTTGTTTTAATTGAATGTACATTATGTTTAGCATGTATTGTATATTTATTGTATTTATTATGTATGCTCAACGTCATTGAAAATGAGGGCTTGCCCTCATTGAATTCTCGAGTTGAAATAAAGATTGAATGAATGAGTGATGGTTAGCCACAAAACTAATGTAAAGTAATGGGGCCACACTTTAGTCTGTACAAGCCCTGAAATAAATGGTGAAACCTACTGTGCACCCAAAGAAAAGCAGTTTGTTTTTTAGTATGTTTAAGTCCTTTCATCGTGGCCCCGTTATCTTTATATATTTGCTGGCTAACTAAGGAGGAGCTGGGTAGCGTGAAGCACAGTGGACAGAAAGGACTCTTTGGGTCATTGAAAACCGCTATACAAATAACATGTATTATTATATTATTATTATTATTATTATTATTATTATTAATATTATTATTATTATTAATATTATTATTATTATTATTATTATTATTATTATTATTATTATTATTATTATTATTATTATTATTATTATTATTATTATTATTATTATTATTATTATTATTATTATTATTATTATTATTATTATTATTATTATTATTATTATTATTACCCTTCGACAACATCAGCAACGAGCAGGAAACAGGGTTAGGTGTCTTTAACTCAATCAGCGCCAGAGCAGAGGAACTCGCCAACCGTTCAGCGTCAGACCTCGGGTCTATAGTCGGGTTTTCATCATTATTTCTTTTATTCGATATTTCTATTCATTACAGGCACACAGACTCAGGGTTAACATGGAGAATCATCCTGATACCGGCCGCATCCTCCCAGGTGGCAGTATCGAGCACCCTTTGAAACCTTATATCTTGGCCTGTGTAATGTTCAAATGTCTCTGGGCGCAGTTTTCTTTGTCAGGCGAGTCGAGTGGTTATCCCGATTGCATTGAGAAGTGTCAAATGCCCCCGATGCATCTGTTGTTGGCGACATGATGGACACCAATACTGGGACTCGCGATCAGACAATTGGAATATTCTTTTTGGGGTACCTCCTAGTGAAGGTAAGGACAAAATTATATCAATCCTGCTTTGATCGAACCACGATTTCACATCGATCGCAACGTGTGTGTGTAACGTTACTCCACAATGTATGACGTTGGTGACGATCAAAGCATCAAAAATCGACCCCCCCCCCCCCCCCCTTTCATGCATTCATGATGAAACATAATACCTATTATATACATTTGATTTGAAAATAGTAGTGTGTCCAGGCGAGAAACGCCAACGCTTTTAGTGAAATTCACGTATTGCTGCATATCCCTGGTCCCCCCATGGTCTCATGTTCCTTTTGTTTTTGTTTCTTTGTTTTTGTTTCTTTGTTTTTACTTTGTGTAACCCAGGTTTCAGATTCATACCTATTTAAGTTATAAGAACGTACATAGTTAATGCCATTGAATAAGAACATAAATAGTTAAAGCTATTATGTAGGAACATATGTAGTATGCAGACACTCATTCCACGGAGATCGACATGCAGCTGAACGTTGTTGCTGCCGAAATATGAGATAACAAGATAAAACCAGTTATCAAACAATTATAAAAGATTCCCCCAGTTGCAAAACCGAAGAAGCATTGCAGTAAAGTAACTGTAGCCTGCGGTTTTGGCCAGGTTTTTCGAGCACTCCGTTCCACCCTGGGAGCAGTTCCAGGAGTCCATCCATCACCACGTGTGCCCACGAGGGGAGGAGGCGGTGTGCCGGACGATACAAGATGGCGAGCCAACCCATTGAACCTCTGATATAGCTCAAAGCTAATGCCAGCCTGATTCGAATACCCCTGTTGCCAACTCCTGTTACCTCAACAGTCCGGTAGGGTTGAACTGATTGAACTTGAATCATAAGAACTTCCACGGATTGAACTGACCTATATCCTTTTCTGATACACAAACTGATTGAACGAGAACACAAGGACATTCCAAGGGCTTCAACCCCGTTCACCTTTTGTTACTTTGATATTGTATTTTTGTATTTGATTTGATTTAATTTGATATATGGGTATTGATATTTTCCTATATGAAGGGAGACTTAAAGGGTAATTACACCCAGTAAGCTACTTGAACCACTGATAAGCTACTTGAACCATTGATATTCTCCTACAAGAAGGGAGACTTAAAGGGTAAATACCCCAGTAAGTTATTAGATCTACTGATGTTCTCTTGTAAAGAGGACGAGTTAAAGGGTCAATGTACCCAATAAGATACTTGAATCCCATTGATGACATTGATTATAGTTGAATCACTGATGGTTCTCCTGTAAAGAAAGAAGGTTTAAAGGGTAATTTCACCTAATGAGGTATTTGCATTCCCATAACCTAGAATATTCCATTTGGTACTTTTGTTGTGTTACACCTTCAAAGGAAGAGTTTAAAGGAGCATTTCACCTAGTAAGGTATTTGTGTTCCCTGCACATTTAAAGGTTTAGATTAATATGTTTAAACATTTACCCATTGAAATGATAAACTGAAATAGAGTTTACTGGTGATAAAAGGATACATCCAATATCCAATCTTGAATCTAGCTTTTAGCTAGAGATAACCTCAGAGACGTCTGAACCAAACCTAATGTGTTGATCTAATATCAATCTAGGACTTGATATCGAAGTAACCCTCCCGAAAGGAGAGGTTACAGAAAGAACCTAAAAGGGATACTTCCACTACTACCTTGCACTATACGTCTGTATGTATTATGTATGTCGTCTAGGTAGCGCGCATTAGAAATAAACTGGTTATTGTTATAACTCTGTCTCTGGTCCACTATTCTTATATTGTGTATATTACTCCTCTCCTCATTTCGTACCTAGAACTGTGCCCGTGGCGAACAGCTGAAGTAGGTGACACAAGTGCTACATTTGCTCCCGACTATTGTCAGCAACTTCGGGTCATTGAGAAGCGCTATATAAATTAAATTAATTATTATTATTATTATTATTATTATTATTATTATTATTATTATTATTATTATTATTATTATTATTATTATTATTATTATTATTATTATTATTATTATTATTATTATTATTATTATTATTATTATTATTATTATTATTATTATTATTATTATTATTATTATTATTATTATTATTATTATTATATCGTCATTTCTGGGATTAGACAGGATCACTCTAAAACTATACTTATATTCACCACGGTATAACACATGAACGTATGGATGGATTTTTTTTTTTTTTTTTTACATATTGAGCGATAGATAGTTGATATCAAATTGGCCATAGTATTGTATCCATAGCTATAATGTAGAATATAGATATAGCCCTGCAAACACCGCCACTTATTCCTATCTCTTAGAGCATTGGCGTGGTAGGAACAAAAGATGCTCAAGTCTGTGGCGTCCAATAAGTTAATCACAGACACTGAATTGGACAATGTGAACATGTAAACAGTAATTGTGTAACATTTGTGCAAGTGAGAGTGGAAATGACAAGGTGATGTTATCATTTCCAATAAATGACTGACTTGCATAATCACCTGGCTTTGTTTATAAAGTATGGTCTGTTTGTCATTTGGCAATGTGAAACCCTTCTTACCTCAAATAAAACTGTAGCAGAGATATATGACGTGATCTACCTTTGGTCAGGAAACAAGTTAGTTCTACCAACTCTTAAACTCTTTTTTTTTTTATCTACTTTTTCTTCTCCTTTTTTCTGTATTTTTCTCCCATCCCAATTGAGTCGTTATGCCAATTCCTCCCTCCCCTTCCTGTTCGTTGCACGCATTTGCCCCCCACTTGCCGGTCTAGGGAGGGTTGAAGTCTATCACATGCTTCCTCCGATACATGTGGAGACAGCCAGCCGCTTTTTTTTCACCTGACAGCGAGGACTCTCACTGGGGAAGTGTAACACGTGGGAGGATCACACTACCTCCCCCAGTTCCCTCCCTCGCTGTGCAGGCGCCCTGACCGACCTGTAGGAGTCGCTGTTTACAACGACCAGGATACACCCCACTGGCTTCCCACCTGCTGACACTGCCAATTGTGTCAGTATGGACGACCGACCAAGATGGAGGTACCGCTGACAGCTGGATTCGATACCAGTGTCTCTGCGGTGGTAGGCAGATGCTTAGTCCGCTGCGCTACCCGGCCACCCTTCTTAAACTCTAAAACTTAAAAGAATCAACATCTCAAGTTTACCATGGAACATGGTTGGACATAACCATAAAAAAGATCACAGAGACATCCACACAGACATTTACAAGAAACCCACAGCAAATATATTTTTACTGAGAGCAGACAGTAGGACAACTCGTGCAACTCGTGTACACAATTCAACTTTACTACAAAAGGCACCCATTTTAACCACCCACTCAACAATAAAGCCATCAAATAGAGCGAATAGAGCATTAAAGACCCGCATAGGAGAACATATCAGTGCCAGTGACTGTTGCTGGAAATGTTTTTCAACGGAATAAAACATCCTGTGGCTTATCACTGTTACACATGTATCAAACAAGTTCTCCAACAAAGACGACAAGGAGACCTAGGAAGATGTCTCCTCCAATGAGAACCTTTCTGGGATACATTATCTCCAAACAAGGGCCGCTCGTGGACTGAATGAGGACTTTTGGATCAAAGTAGAATGACCATGAGTGGTTTAAACATGTGATTAAACAGTGAAAATAGTAACTCTGATATGGTTATTTGATTTCCCTCTTCCCTTTTGATTAGTCTCTTCATTGAGTTTCTGCATTATTGATACATTTTTCGCTCCATATTGATTTTTCTTTCTATTGATTTTTCTTGATAGATCCTTTTGATACGTCTCAGTAATATTCATGGATCTCCCCTTTATTTATATACGTTTGTGATATACCAAATGTTTGATAACCAGATAATGTTGTTTATCTAGAGATATGTATATTGTTGTTGTTGTTGTTGTTGTTGTTGTTGTTGTTGTTGTTGTTGTTGTTGTTGTTGTTGTTGTTGTTTTGGGGGACATTATTTACAGTGATGATCATGAACATCTTAAATGATGCATGTTAGAATGTTCCAATATGGAACTTAGCAGGCCTTATGAATGGAAGGCAATAGATCCATGTTCACACTGTGTGTGTTGTTTGGATATGAACTAGATTGCCAATTTATCAATGATATATTGATTGGTATTTAAATGTAAATTGATAAGGCCATTGATTTAGTGTACCTCTTGAGCTACGGTCTAACAAAATCATACGGGTATCCTGATAGATATCCCATTGGCTTTCTATGACCTATGAACTATGCACTTTGTTTAACCTGTTAAGCTGTAGGGTCCCCAAATTGGTATTGATCATAAATCGATCAATACAGACCGTATTAATGAATGTTGTGTTTCTTTTTCAAATGTAGCCAAGAGTAAAGACCCTAACTCTATCAATACAGCAGTCAAAGTGTATATTTTCAGCACTACCTTTGTTTACCAATCGAAAATAAGAGTTTCTCTGAATAATGTGAATTCTCTGTGCATTGCATCGGAAAAAGGTAAGTAATCACACAAGGAAATGACTAAATCCAGATTTAACACTGCCATTGGAAAGAGGAGGCCCTAGTCATAGCTGTATGACTTGGCCATAATAAGGTAATTTATAGGCCTGATATTCTATATTATATATTCAAATGCATTATAATTCAAATAGCATGTGTCCGGATGGCAAAAGTCAGTACTGTATCTACAAAAAACGCTGTAAATCATCTCCCCTTTATTCATTTGCTTAGAACTCAATGTTAGCATGGTGTTATTCACCGTCAAAGATGCAAAGACAAATTATAATTTATATTCTCCTTTGTTTCATCACAATTTACTCAAGCATATATCACAATATTTCTGACACTGCAGGAATACATTCCCTGAGGTCCATAGATGTTCCTAGATACCAAGAACATGCTAATTGACCTTGTAGAAGTGGAGCAATCTTCCATTTACTTGGGCATGTACTTTTAGGGCAGATTTTCTGAAAATAGGGCTGCAGCTTAACAGGTTAAATCAGAAACACAGCAACCTGCTTTCATTCAAACGTACCTGATGAAGAGCCCATGAGGGCTTGAAAGGTTGTGGACGTTTAATGCAATAAAATAAGAAAAAACATTGGGAGTTGATACAGTGTTACTTTAATTATCGCCATCGCCATGCTCAATATATCTCAAGTTGTTGCAGAAATGTTTGGGTCGATATAATTTGTTACACAGATTTGGTGCAACATTTAATTGATTTGACCAACAATCCCTCCAAAATACCCCATTTAGACACCAAGACCTTGCAGAACAGCCATGCTGTGATTTGGTATAAAAAACGTTTGACATCTGGACTGGAGATTAGCATGTATCTGCGATTGGATGGTGAGCATTTCTGTACTGAAAATGTCTCAGAAACCCCACCTGGTATTCAATATATCTAGGCAAGTCATATCGTATATCCCCTGAAAGGCCCAGATCTCTAGTTTGTGGTTGTAAAGTTTCATGAGGCTGTGTCCCAATAGGTTCCCATATGCAAATCAAAGACTGTTTAGGGACCACATTATGCAGAAATCATGCATTATTTAGCCCCCTTCCCAACAAGCTAGTATAAAAAGCCTGATTTTAAATGAGCCCACTAGAGCCTGCTAGAGCCCTGGAGGGTCAGTCAACTAATAAACTGGCGGGTCTGGCAGGATTATGGGTAAAGTAAAGGAGAACAGACTAGAAAAAATTACCTTGATGTCCTACATAGTAGCTACGGCCCTGCAAGTGGATAGAGAGACATACATATGCCTGCACATCTATAGTCTGATCCTTTTAATTATTCAACAACTGTACATTACCGATGACAGCTTGCACCAAAATGAAGCAAATACACCATTTAAAAAATTGGCGAAACGAACACCTTTGTACTACATGCAACGGTACTATTGTCTCGAGGACATCAAACACTGGATGACTATAACTTTCTCCAATAAGATAGAAATGATTGTTTTTGGTCCCCCCAAATCCATCTATATCAAATCACAGACAAAACATCTTGGTGTAATATTTAACCCAGACCTCAACATTTTTTTTTCCATTTTGTTTTGAAAAATGTGTTTTGAAAAACAATAAACTCTGTCTTCAAAGGCAGTTTCTTTCAGCTCAGGTCAGGTCTATCGCAAAAATCTAGCCTCTGCTGTCCTTTCCTGAACTGGAGAAAGTTATCCATGCCCTCAACTCATCCCACCTAGTCTACTGCAACTCCTTGTATCTAGGAATCAGCCAGTCATCCACATCCTGTCTGTAGCTTGTACACAATGCTGCAGCCAGAATGCTGACTAACACTAAAAGTGTTAGCTTCCCTTCACTGGCTCCCAGTCCAGTACAGAATCCATTTACAGGTCTTATTATTTGTTTTCAAAGCCCTCAATAGCCTGGCTCCCTCTTATTTAATGGATCTTCTCTCCCCCCACGTTGCTCCTAGATCGCTTGTACATTTACATTTACATTTTGTCATTTAGCTGACGCTTTTATCCAAAACAACTTACAAGTTCTGTAGTCAGCAGGAAGGGTACGACTCTTACAACTGAGTAACAATGTTCCCAAAAAGCTAGTATAACAAGCCTGATTATAAATGAGCCCACTAGACTAGAGCCTGCTAGAGCCCGTCAGCTAATCAACTGGAGGGTCAGTCAACTGATCAACTGGCGGGTCTGGCAGGATTATGGGGTCAAAAAAGTAAAGGAGAGCACACTAGAAAAATTTACCTTGATGTCCTCCATAGTAGCTACGGCCCTGCAAGTGGATAGAGAGACATAGATATGCCCGCACATCTAGTCTGCTCCTTTTAATTATTCAACAACTGTACATTACCGAACCACAGCTTGCACCAAAATGAAATCAGGTCAGGGACTATGCTCTCTCCAGTTTCACCAGGTTCTCAGTAAACCACTGCTCTAATACATGCCTTTAGTTTACCACTACGGTTAACACATTCCCTGCCACTGGTTATATCCAGTCTGCCACCACTCTAAGCCTATGGAGATGTTCACATCGCAGACAACCACCCCCCTATGTTTATTAACAGAAAATGGTTGCTCCATTAACCCATTAAGAGACCCCGGAAACATAACTGCACGTATACACAGGCTATACAATGCAGTTCAAGGCGTTTCAGGCTTAAAAAGGGTTAACCCAGGCCAACAGGTCAACGAGGGCAAGGCCCGACCTGGGCCTGGAGGACCGGGACCTGCACAGGGATGCATAGAGGAGTTGACAGAAGCAGCCTCCCCGACAGCCCCCTCCCATCCCCGGTTTAGCAGGGAGGGAGGGGTGAAAATGAATGGAGAAGGACCAACGCACCTAACATTGTGCAAAAAGGTACAACATAGTGTGGACCAATGCACACCACTGTTAACACATTAACTGCCACGGAGTTTGCCCGTCTCATACCACTCTCTGCCACCACTCTAAGCCTATGGAGATGTTCACCTTCTTTGCAGGGCTATAACTTTTTAAATTGTATTGCTAAATTGACATTACTATGGCCCATTCAACATCGATTATCTATCGTTCAGGATGTAGGAACGTTATACTTTTTCATTCATAGATTCATACAAAAATACCTTCTAGAATATAAGTATGTTTTTATCGTTTTCTGCAGTAATTCATAGAACGTCAGTTATAGGCATAAACGCATATATAGATGATCAATTGCCGTTTATTCCCGATACACGCTATATTAAAAAATTCAACTGTATATGATCCTATACATTATGCGTCATCATGCGTGGATGAAAGGGGGGGGGGGGGGGGTCGTTTATAATTCCGTGATCGTCAGTAAATGCTTTATGTAGTATGGGTGATATATTGATCAGATCGGTTTGCAATGAAATTAATAAACAATTGGACTGAAAATAGCGTCAGCGTCCTCTTACCGTGCGTCAATGAGACTGGCGGTGAAAGATCCCAGGTATAGGACGTCGATCGCCTAGGTCCATTTCCGGTTTGTATGTCGCAATAAACGCCGAAATCATATCGATTATTAAGTTTATAAAGCGATCCATTATGTACATAGTGTCTGTCGGGAGCCTTGCGACAATATCTGACGGACGGATGCATTTTATCGACGCACAGCAGCCATATCCTGTTTACCAGTGTAACTCGCCCGCCCATCCACCAGGCGGCGGTATTGAGCCGTCGTTGTATTGAGCCGTAGGTCCAGCTGCAGCGCCGGAGGTGTATATATGAATTATGAATGCCATGGCGAAAAAATTTAATATTGATCTCAATATCGCTGTACAGCGTGGTCTGGCGGTCAAAGCATGGCGAGCAATACCGTTTTAAAGCGTTTCCGGCGGTGGATGTGTTAAGGGGTTACACCAGGACAAGCTGCCTTCTTGTGTCCAGGTAGAGGGACCCTGACCCTCTGACCCTCTGACCCTCATCAGCGTAATGGGCACCAGGGCTGTGGACTAAGATGGCCACTGGGTCATTGTTCTGAAGTGAAACTGAAGATATGTGGGAGGTGCCGTGACACTTGAGCTGTCCAATCATAGAGATAGTTATGACGCAGGGAGGTGCCGTGACACCTGAGCTATCCAATCACAGACATAGTTATTATGGCAGAGGGAGGTGCCGTGACACCTGAGCTATCCAATCACAGATATTATAGTTATGACACAGCGAGGGGTAGAGTGACACCTGAGCTATCCAATCATACATATAGTTATGACACAGTGAGGGCTAGTGTGACATCCAGCCTTTTCAAAAGCAGGGTTTGAATGATTATGCCGATTTGTTCACTGACAATAGGCAATTATGACTAGTATGTTGAATTAATACAGGGTATAACAAGCTCAAAGCAGGCTCCGGAAATACAGCTGCATCTTATGTCTGAGACTATCCAGCAGATGGAGACATACAACCAAGGAATGGAATTTATTTCACCCTATCCTTTGTTGCCCTTTCACAGGCTTCTGTACAGAATTCACAATCATTCTCATGTATTTACATGTCGCTTACCTTCATTTTCCGGGGGTCCTAGGCGGTTCTTGTCAGTGCCGTTGGGAATGGCTTTACCACTGAAGGGAAACACATGCACACTGTCATATGCACACAGAAGCAAAGCATGCACAACATTTAACAAAATGATATTTTCTTGATCCTCGAATCACAAGGAACGCAACAGTTGTGATTGGATGATCAATAAAAGAGGGCAGAGCTTGAGATCAATTGTGAGCCTCAATAGTTCATGAGATTAAATTCCGATACATATTGTGTCCTGTATAATACGGTTGGATGGTCCTCCCTGGCAGGGAGGCGAGAGCTGTATTGACATCTATTTCTATATAAAGTCATAATTGGAGATTGACCAAATTATCTCGCTTCGAGTGAACATCTGGACCCTATGGTACAAGATCCAATGATTGGCTTTTACACTTAAAGCACCCAGAGTTTGTACTAAATCTGCTTTTAGCTTCTGTGCTCCTGAGACATGGAACATCATACAACAAACTATTGTTTACATACGTATGTATGCTCAATGTATGCATCCGTGCAATAGACAACCTCCCCCACCTTTGTTTCCCATCTCTGTTCATTCTGGCATATTCACTTAAATGTTACGTTTATTATAACTGCTCCCCTATGTGTAACTCTGTAATATTGTGTTTTTACTGTGTGTAATTGTATTTGTTTTTAACCCTGTACGGCAACCTTGGGTGCTTTGAAAGGCGCCTTTAAATAAAATGCATTATTATTATTATTATTATTATTATTATTATTATTATTATTATTATTATTATTATTATTATTATTATATTATTATTATTATTATTATTATTATTATTATTATTATTATTATTATTATTATTATTATTATTATTATTATTATTATTATTATTATTATTATTATTATTATTATTATTATTATTATTATTATTATTATTATTATTATTATTATTATTATTATTATTATTATTATTATTATTATTATTATTATTATTATTATTATTATTATTATTATTATTATTATTATTATTATTATTATTATTATTATTATTATTATTATTATTATTATTATTATTATTATTATTATTATTATTATTATTATTATTATTATTATTATTATTATTATTATTATTATTATTATTATTATTATTATTATTATTATTATTATTATTATTATTATTATTATTATTATTATTATTATTATTATTATTAATGTGAAAATGAGGGCTTGAAATACAGACTGAATGGATTAACTCACATGAGTGGCACTTGGAAAATGGCACTGTCCATCCCGGTGCCGACCCCCTCCTCCACGTCCAGACCTCCGTAGCCGTCTCCCATCAGACTGGGGGCAGAGAGTACCACTGAGCCTGAGACGTCTCCCAGCCTGTGGCCTGGCCCTGCAGGTGGCAAGGATTGAGCGAGACGGTGAGAGAGAGGAGGAAACAGGGAGAGGAGCACAAGAAGGATAGACTTAGATTTGTGCATGAGGGGTGCGCTATTTGTTAGGCAAAGGCGGGTCTTGAATAGAGGCTTAAAACAACCTCTCTGGCTTTGGTATAGAGTGGGTTATTCCTAATTTAGGGATGCACCGATCCCACTTTTTCAGTCCCGATACCAATACAGGTACCGGGGCTTTGAGTATCGGCAGATACAGAGTACCGATCCTATCCATGACTTTTAATGTACAATATAGACTTTTTTGGGGTCATTGAACAAAAAGTATTGAGATCAAATAAATGTTTCTCCATTAGAGAGTTAACGTGTAAAAAGAAATGCATAAAATCAAGTCACTTTGCTTGGATTTCTGGCATGTTGGACGTGTTATTTTTCGTATAGCTTTGCGCTCTGCTCTATTGGAACTGTCCCTTTAATCATTATGCTATCATGAAAACTTTCAACCACATGCACGCTCCTCACCTGCCTGGCCACGCCCACATCCGCTCACACATAAGCGGGGCCATGGCCATACGACCAGCTCCTTCCCTATTTTCACCACCGTGAAGTCCGTGTATAGCACCTCTTCAAGTTCAGTGCTTTAAAGTAGTTAGTTTAGTTATAGGAGCTGTGTTGGCATTGTCTTTTGTTTTTCCCTCTCTCACTAATTTACGGGAGAAAGAAAGGATAATGTCGTCACCACCGGAGAGTCTAGAGGATTATTCTGACCTCCACCAGTGCTTCACATTTGGGCTTCCTCGGGGCGTAGTGGGGCTTGCCTGCTCCACAGTTGTGGCAGGCAGGTGAGCCTCAGCGGCTCCCGGAGGAGAGTGCGCGTCGCTGGGCAGTTCCCCCGCCAGCGTTGCTCTCTGGCTGTGCAGCTGGATATTATTGCTGCGAGAGGCAGTCGGCTGGCCGACGGTCTCTCTGGGTGGGTGGTGTCTTGCGACGCAGGCTCTCTGCCTCTGCTCGATCACGGCAATTGGCGGTGAGTGACGGGGGCGGACGGTCTAAACAGATGTGTCAGTTGTGCGGGGTCGGCTGCTCAGGCATACGGCCCAGCAGAACAGCCGGCTCCAAACGAGGATTCCTCCGTTACCTCTCCCTCACGTCCGAGATACAGGCCTGGCCGTTAACTTGTAGCTAGCCGTTAGCCGGTAACGTCCTATGGACAATTGGGATTGCATGGAGGGGACGGGGGTTCTTGTTTGACGCCCCATAAAAACAGAGGCTTTGTTTTCCTGGGAGCCCCGATTCCGAGTCTGGGTTCGAGTCCCAAGTCTCTGAGGAGGGATGCCGTCTGCCATCCGCACTGGACGTTAGCCCCCGCCTTTCAAAAAGAAAGTGGGTTGTGCTTCCCGGCGTGAGGGATGCGAGCTTGCGTGTTTTTTATCCCCGAGCTCAAGGTGGCAGCGGCCCACATAAAACGGTGCTTCGCTGCCGACGCCACTGTATCTCTGGCAACGCCGTCCTGTGAGGGAGGTGGGTGTTGTCTGCCCTTTTTTTCTTTGGGCTAAAGAAGAGGCAGTCGGCTGTCTGAAGTGACCAGGCCTGCATCGCTATTCCCCACATTACACAGAGGAGAGGTATCCGTTAGCTTGCTGCTGCGTTAGCCTGTAGCTAACGGTGGGCCTGTGAAGGATAGCCTTTAGCTTGGTGCTAACCGTCAGCCTGGAGTTAGCCGTTAGCTTGTTGCTAACCGTTGGCGATAGCCGTGGGGAGGTAGCGGGCCCTGAAAACTCTGATTCGGCGTCATCTCTGGCAGAAGATGTCGTCAGCCTGCACCACGGCCGGCCGCAGGATGTGGGCAAAACGTGGAGCGGGACTCCAGCCGTCGCCACTTCTGGCCCTGCCAGCAAGAGGCCATTGTTGCGGCCATTCGTCCTGCGTCCGGGGGTCAGGTAGGACTAGGGATGGGTACCTTTCACATTTGAACCGATACGGTACCAGTACCGGTACCTGTGAATCGATACCGGTACCCAGCGGTACCTTTTTTCGGTACTTTAGTCTAAAAAACGGTAAGAGGACAGTAACGTTACTTTCAGCGTGTTTGTTTATTATTATTAATGCAAACTTCTCTGATCAATATATCACCCATACTACATAAAGCATTTACTGACAATCACGGAATTATAAACGACCCCCCCCCGCCCCCATTCATCCGCGCATGATGAGTCATAACGTTTAGGATCATGTACAGTTGAAATTTTTAATATAGCGTGTATCGGCAACAAACGGCAGTTGATAATCTATATATGCGTTTATGCCTATAACTCACATTCTAGGAATTACTGCAGAAAACGATAAAAACATATTTATATTCTAAACGGTATTTTCATATGAATCTATGAATGAAAAAGTATAACGTTCCTACATCCTGAACGATAGATAATCGATGTTGAATGGGCCATAGTAATGTCAATTTAGCAATACAATTTAAAAAGTTATAGCCCTGCAAAGAAGGTGAACATCTCCATAGGCTTAGAGTGGTGGCAGAGAGTGGTATGAGACGGGCAAACTCCGTGGCAGTTAATGTGTTAACAGTGGTGTGCATTGGTCCACACTATGTTGTACCTTTTTGCACAATGTTAGGTGCGTTGGTCCTTCTCCATTCATTTTCACCCCTCCCTCCCTGCTAAACCGGGGATGGGAGGGGCCTGTCGGGGAGGCTGCTTCTGTCAACTCCTCTATGCATCCCTGTGCAGGTCCCGGTCCTCCAGGCCCAGGTCGGGCCTTGCCCTCGTTGACCTGTTGGCCTGGGTTAACCCTTTTTAAGCCTGAAACGCCTTGAACTGCATTGTATAGCCTGTGTATACGTGCAGTTATGTTTCCGGGGTCTCTTAATGGGTTAATGGAGCAACCATTTTCTGTTAATAAACATAGGGGGGTGGTTGTCTCCCCGGTGTGTTGGTAGCAGAGTCGATTCTCTGGTTGAGCCCGGGTCTGACCCCGGCTGCCCGAGAGTATGCCCCTGCATGTTTCGTGACGTCTGCCAATTGTGACAAAATCTTTCTCTGAACCTCGACCCTGCGGGATTATTAAATTGGCAGCGTCAGAGTCCGTGGCGGAATCTGTTCGCTGGCGAAGTTGGCTAACTACAACTCCGCGAGGTTCGTGGCCCCATGAGATTGTGACATGGTGCACGGCATACCGAACACCCTTTCCCTTAGGCGCCTGTCTAGTCCGCAGTGCTCCGGGCGCAGGTCGAGTTCTGCTCTTAAGACCTGTCGACCTGGATTGAGGGATCAACCTCCCTGTCCGATACGCTGGCGATGTGGGGGGTGGTGTCACCAGTGACCGTCTGGTGGGGTCTCGATGCCGCGGCCTCGTTGACCTCACAAGGCCCCTTTTTCAGGGGGTCCTGGCCCCCGGGATGTGGCCTGGGGCTGGGACCTTCTCCGCGCCCCGCTGCTACGGCCTTGCCACGGGGTTGGGGCTGTGACAGTTTTTTTTTGCTTCACCACCGTTCCCTGGTGGCGTGCGGGATGTGCGTCCGAGTAGTCGCTGGCCCTTCTATACGAAGGTAAGTCCCATGGTCTGCTCACCCTGTGCGTTTGAGGTACTGAACCCTCTTCGCACAGTCGGGTCCGATCTCCCTCCCGTCCCTCACTAGGGGGGGGCGGGGGGGCCCGGATCCTCCCCGGTATTCTGATGGTTGTAGGGGACCTCAGCGGGTACATCTGTTGGGCTTTCTGCTCTGCTCCACTCTTGTGTTCCAATAGAGCAGAGCGCAAAGCTATACGAAAAATAATGAAGGTTATCCTATAACCCTAGTTATATGAGTATAGCGAGCGCTCTGCTCTGACTCACTGAGGACCCCACGTGTCTTCCGTTTCGGCGGTGAAAGACTGGGGAAGGAGCTGGTAGTATGGCCATGGCCCCGCTTATGTGTGAGCAGATGTGGGCGTGGCCAGGCAGGTGAGGAGCGTGCATGTGGTTGAACGTTTTCATGATAGCATAAAGGGACAGTTCCAATAGAGCAGAGCGCTCGCTATACTCATATAACTAGGGTTATAGGATAACCTTAGTTTCTTGGTACCAGGGAAATTCTCAGATACAGATATTTTAAAATGTAAAATAGACCGATATCCGATAGCAGTAGCCTATTGGTATTGGTGCATCCTTATACCTAATGGCAATTTCCTGTTTGCAGTGATTTTGTATCTGTGTGTAGAGTTTAAGGGTGAGTAAACTGAGGTTAGGTGGGTTTAGCTTCCACTACACCACTGAGCAATATTCATATCTAAGAGCAAATCAATCTCTCCAGTATTTATTCACATTGGAGTGATGTTTCATGTTGATACTATATATATAGGGCCTACACAGTGACTGTGTCTCAATTCAGGGGCTGCATCGTCCGAAGGATGCAGTCTACATTGTGTCCTTTGTAGACTGCGAAGACCAAACCACCTCTGAACACCTCTGTCTCCATACCTGCACGTCACAACCTGCTAAACACCTCAGTCGCTACACCTGTATGTCACAGCCTGCTAAACACCTCTGTCTCCATACCTGTACGTCACAGCTTGCTAAACACCTCAGTCTCTACGCTTGTACGTCACAGCCTGCTAAACACCTCAGTCTCTACGCCTGTACGTCACAGTCTGCTAAACACCACCCAACAGTACTGGAGGCTGACCTAACAGCGTATCATTAAAAACCAAAAACCAAGTTTGTCTGAACATTATGAGTTATGCAGTGATGTAGTTATATCAGAAAAGTCAACAGAATAGTGCTTTGTCTTTTCTGCCTAAGGAAACCATACCTGTGTTCATCGTTGTTTCCATGGACACAGTGAATAAACATGTGAAATGTAATTATTAAACTTTTTAAAACAGATTTGCGGTTCTTATTTATAAAAGAAACAAAAAAATATGGTGGGAACAATAATAGTATCTAATATTTATATTATATTTACATTTAGTCATTTAGCTGACGCTTTCCCAAGTCCAAAGCAACTTCCCAAATTCTGTACAACAAGTCAGCAGGAAGGGTACAACTCTAGCAGCTAAGGGTAAGGGACATTGTTCGTCAAACACAATTGCTTGATTGACATGCTTGATTTCATTTCAATATGTTAAGGGGAAATAGAAAGCTGCTCCATCTCCAAAAACATAAGAAATACATTTGAATAAAGTGACATAAGAATGGTCATAGATCCAGAGGTGGAAAGTAACAAAGTATTTAAACTCAAGTACTGCACTTTAGTACACATTTGAGGTATTATTCATTTTTGGGAACTTTGTACTTTTTTACTCCACTACATTTACCTGGAGTTAAAGAAATATTGCATAGAAAACTTGTATGAAGATTATGCACTTTCAAATTTGAATCCTGTCAACTTCAAGAGGACGTAAGAGTCACATTGCTAACACTAAATGACCTCATGTTGCAATTTCATGGTGACGTCGGGTGACCTGATCTGCAATGCTATGGTAGTTTTGGCTAGCGATTATTCCTTTTTTTTAACCAGCCGCATCAAAATACCCTACTTTAGCAGAGTGATAAATCCGTGTTAGAACAGAGACACAGAGGAACCGACACCACTGACAAAGCTATAGTAGTCTAATAGTCCATTCATTGTCTTATAGCTACAGCAGAGAAGGGAGCAGTTGGAAATATGACTCACATGTAAGGGACTATGTGAAGGAGCCTTGGCAATGGGACAGCCTTGGTCACACCACCGTGACTCATCCGCACTTCTAGTGCAGCCTTTGAAGGATACGGCCCCTGAATTGAGACGCATCTAGCACTCAATGTCCTTATACAAAGTCCTTATCTGTTTCGCTATTACACTGCATTGCTGCTGTTATCTTATGCTCAAGGGTATAGAGGAGTATGAGGGCGTTTTCACATTAGGAACGGTTGCCTCCGTTCTGTTCCCGAGAGCGATAGTCCCCCCTCCCCACTCCCCCGCCGGCCAGCTTTCACACTACCAATATCGTTTCCTTCCCGAGCACACTTGAGGGAGCAACACCCCGATACAGCAGGTGGCGGTATGCACCTAGTTGATTTGCGATCTGCCAATGAACACAAGAGTACACTTGCGTCATCTAGTATGCGACAAGTCGTTCGAGAAATAGTCAAAGCCTGTACAACATTTTTGTGGGTATTGTCCAGTTGTGTTTGTATGTTTTCATCCAAATTTCAATCAAGCATTTAATTTCTTCAGAAGACCACACTGGTCCTTTCGCTGATGTTTTGAACAGGATGGATGGACAATCGAATAGTTATGACGTCGTGTCATCGTCACGTTGTTACAGCAAGCCTCTTCCGGGTTTTGGTACACTTGAATCGTTCCGTGGCCGGGAACGCCTGAATCGTTTCCCAGACCACCTTTTCAAGTGGTCCCGGCCACAGAACGGTTATCCGTTCCCGGGGACGGAACGCAGCATTCACACTACACGACTTTTGGGGCAATCGTGCTCGGAAACGGCCCTGGGTCCCTAGTGTGAAAGCACCCTGATTGATTCATAGGGTAGCTATGTTCATGAAGTGTTCCTGTCTAGAATAGAGATATCTCTTTGCCTTCGATTTGAAAGAGCTGAAAACTCCTGGCAATGATGAAAACCAGCATTAGCCTGCTGTACCACGTAGTCAGGGAAGACACGAGTCACAGACCCCTAATCTAGACACATACAAGTGCACAATTTTGAATAAAACAAACAAGAAATATGAATATAAGAAATCAATCATTCAATAAATTGTAACATGAGCAGAACTACACAGAAACACATAATGAAATAAGATTGAGAATTGCATTCTAATGACTTTTGTGAGTTACACCAGTTACATCTGATTGCAACATTAAATTGATTTAATTGTTATTCTATGATTTATTGTGGCTTGCAAATTAAATAGTTAGTCATATTTATAATTAGACTTCTCTTTTGTTGCCTCACCTTCCCTCGACACTTCTGCTCCTCTCATGGTCAGCTGACTCCTGTCTTTACTCTCATTGGCCGGTAAGTGCGGAGACAGAGTCGCCTCCCTGTTGCCTTTTGAACCCCATGATGTGCCTGTGTTTCCTGGTTTGACTGGTTTAGTCTCAGACCACATTTGTGACACGGGTGTTTTAGGGTGTGGGGGTGGGAACAGGAGTGGGTAGGGAGGAATAGGCCTGTATGCCTCACCGTCTGTGTGTGTGCTTCCTGACTCTTCTAAAGGTTCATATGTCATACACATGCATGCACACACGCACACACACACAAACACATGCACACACACACACACACACACACACACACAAACACACGCACGCACACGCACGCACGCGCACGCACGCACGCACACACACACGCACACACACACACACACACACACACACACACACACACACACACACACACACAGAGACACACACAGAGACTACAGCATCGCAAAGTACTTAAAATCCAGGGATTGGTAGCCAGGGAAGCAAACTGCATGCTTAGAAAAAAACGATGCTTTACACTCAACTACCTTCTCTTATGGACTAGTTTAACAATACTATGAACTACATAATCACTTCATAATCAAGACTATGGCCTTTGAATTCAAAACAACCTCAATGTGGCATATATCATGTTAGTATGGTCCAGGAGTATGTGTTAGTAATTGCCATCCGACTACAAGCTTTATTTTCTATACTGGCCTTTAGAAGTCTCCACACTGGGGCTGTGTAGAACCATTATGCTTGAGACCGGCACATGCGCCCTCCACTGATGAGACAGAGGACTGAGGCTCTGGGGACACTGTCTTTGGGGCAAACACACGCTACGTATTCCATGGCTCTACTGTGTCTTTGTGTGTTTGAGCACGTGGTCAGAGCCGAGTCTAGCAGCTCTTTGTGGCCTACTTCAGTCATCCCTGCAGGCAGTGTGACGTCAGAGAAAAGGAGGACTGAATGTAAATGTAAGGTCAAATTTATATACATGTAATATAAGCCTTATGTACAGGTAGACTGTATGGCAAGATCTTCAGGATGAGTGAGGGGTTTTATGACGAGGTTAGGTTTTATGATGAGGTTAGGTTTTATGATGAGGTTAGGTTTTATGATGAGGGGAGGTTCTAGGATGAGGTTAGGTTCTAGGATGAGGTTAGGTTTTATGATGAGGTTAGGTTCTAGGATGAGGTTAGGTTCTAGGATGAGGTTAGGTTTTATGATGAGGTTAGGTTTTATGATGAGGTTAGGTTTCATGATGAGCTTAGGTTTTAGGATGAGGTTAGGTTTTATGATGAGGTTAGGTTTCATGATGAGCTTAGGTTTTATGATGAGGTTTGGTTTCATGATGAGGGGAGGTTCTAGGATGAGGTTAGGTTTTATGATGAGGTTAGATGAGGTTAGGTTTCATGATGAGGTTAGGTTTCATGATGAGGTTAGGTTTCATGATGAGGTTAGGTTTTATGATGAGGTTAGGTTTCATGATGAGGTTAGGTTCTAGGATGAGGTTAGGTTTTATGATGAGGTTAGGTTTTATGATGAGGTTAGGTTCTAGGATGAGGTTAGGTTCTAGGATGAGGTTAGGTTTTAGGATGAGGTTAGGTTCTAGGATGAGGTTAGGATTTAGGATGAGGTTAGGTTTTAGGATGAGGTTAGGTTTTATGATGAGGTTAGGTTTTATGATGAGGTTAGGTTGTATGATGAGTTTAGGTGTTATGATGAGGTTAGGTTCTAGGATGAGTTTAGGTTTTATGATGAGGTTAGGTTTTATGATGAGGTTAGGTTCTAGGATGAGTTTAGGTTTTATGATGAGGTTAGGTTTTATGATGAGGTTAGGTTCTAGGATGAGTTTAGGTTTTAGGATGAGGTTAGGTTTTATGATGAGGTTAGGTTTTATGATGCAGTGCCTCATTTGTTCTACGTCATGACCTTGTCTTGGGGTCTTGGTTAGGGACTTTATGTTAGGGTATTTTATCATCACTGGGGGTAAACAGAAATCAAACTGAAAGTATCCATCAAAACCAAAACGTGGTGCTCAGAGAAACCAATCAGACGAGGAGAGCAGGAGGAGAAGTGTTCAGGGAACGAGAGGTTCACAACCAGCATGCGCGGGAGAGAGGAGGCATGTTGCGGGAGGTCTGTTAGGGGGAGGGTGGGGGTTACGGGGAGGGTGGGGGTTTACTTGGTTGGAGGCGGGACTGGTGCACGGCGGCCTCGGCAGCAGCGATGGCTATCCCAGCATCTTCTAGGTGGGCCTGGGTCACGCTGCTCTTACTCTGGCTGCGGGAGGGGCCGTGGGAGCGCAGCTGACCGTCAGAGGAAGACTTGGAGCTGCCTGGGCTGCTGTGGGACTTCTCCAGAGGGAGCATCTGCATGTCTGGAGGAGAGAGGAGAGGAGAGGAGAGGAGAGGAGAGGAGAGGAGAGGAGAGGAGAGGAGAGGAGAGGAGAGGAGAGGAGAGGAGAGGAGAGGAGAGGAGAGGAGAGGAGAGGAGAGAACAGGAGAGAACAGGAGAGAAGAGACAAGGGGAGAAGAGAAGAGATGAGAAGAGAAGAGAAGAAGATGGTAGAGAAGAGGGGAGAAAGGAAGAGAAGAGAAGAGGAGAGAAGAGACGAGAGGAGAAGAAAAGAGAAGAGGAAATAAGAGAAGAGAAGATATGAAAAAAGAATAGAAGGGAATTATATGCATTTCATCGAAGAGGTCAAAGCATTTTGGGGTTCAGTGCCTTGTTCAGGGGCTCATGGATGTGGGTAGTTAAGGGAATAAATGAAGAAGAAGGGGAGAGCAGATAATGATCAAACATAATCCCCAAAATATATATATCTTTTTTAAAGATATTTTTTAGGGCATTGCTTGTGCTTTTTTATTGATAGGATAGTCAAAGAGAAAAATCGGGAAAGAGATGGGGGAGGACATGCAACACATGTCCTGGGCCGGATTTGAACCCAGGACGTTGCGATTACGCAGTATATGCATTAATTTGGTGTGCCACCGGGGCACCCATCCCCAGAATATGTTTAAATAATCATTGATATCATTGATACTTTCATAGCCATGGTTCCTGATTCCATGATAAGCGTGTGTGCAGTGTAATTACAGCTGCAGAGAAAGCCTTAGCATTTATATAACCATGACAACAGCCCCTATCTCTATGACAGCTGAATAGCCATCACTTAAATGACAATTTCTGTCACTAAGGAAACATACATTGATGATGAATATGATGATGATGAATAGTTTATTTTCGGTCTTTGTTTACAGATCAATCAAAAACACACTTGTGTGGACTTTCAAAAAGAAAAGAAAAAAAATCACAAATGTACATGTTCAAAGTAAGCTCACACACACAATCCAAACTCAATGACCGAAAAAAGGAATAGGCTAAAGCACATGCTTATTTTTGCCTATCCTTTACAATTCTTAAAAACTAAATATACTTTAATATAAGAAAGAAAAACTTTAAATATGCTGCAAGATATATATTTTTTTCTTTTTCAGTTAGCCAATATTGGGGCTGTCTATAAGCTGTTTTTTATGCTGATGTTGGATGGGGTAATACAAACAAAAACTAATAAAACCATTTGAATAGTAATTTTGACACTCGGTTACCATGGCAGTGGTTGAACCTTTGACGCATTTGACGAGGCTGCCCTAGCCGCCAATAATTTGAAATTTATTGGGAGGATAAACCCCTTGAGATATGCTATCTCGTTTTCGAGGGGGTCCTTAACATAGGATACAAAACATACAATACAATACAATACATAATAGAATCAAGCTTTGGCAATACTAAGAACAATCAAATATAATTAACTGATTCCTACAAATACATGGCAATGAGCAACAGTAAGAGAAGCAGGTCGGCGTGTCGTACCTTTGGCTGGGTCCGGGAAGATCCCGTGGCTTCTGCTCTTGATGACAGAGTTCAAAGGTGAATCATGACTCCCTTCTCCCACTCCCTGACCTTGACCCTGTCCCATGACCTGCCCAGGCCCCGTTCCCGTCCCAGGCCCCCCTGTTACGTGTCCCTGGCCCTGTCCCGACCCGGGTCCCGGCGGGCCTTGGGCAGCGTGGTGGGTCCTACTGTGCTCAATGCTCTCGCTCTGCTCCCTCAGAGGCAGCCAGCGGGGGGTGTTGTCCAGCAGGCCCGTGTCGGACAGGTCGATCAACACCTGACACACAGAGAGAACAAGCAGAAGGCATAAGCAGTAGCTAGCTAGTATGCAGATCCATCAGACAGCTGCTTATTACACGGAGATTCAGGCTGCATCAAAGCCCCACTGTGGAAGATTTGCACTGTGTCCATGACAGATAACTGGGTTAAAAAATGGTGGATAAGAGAGAATGGTGACAAGAAAAACATATATTCATTCATACAAGGTCACTTATGGGCACTTTTGTCTTTACGTTTATGTAAACATTCACATGTTTTGTTCTAGAAATTAGACCAGAGCCTTTTATTGATTTCGCAGCACAGGTCACACCCAACCAGAAGCGCTTGTAGGGGATTTTTAATTCTTAGTGTTTCATGCATCCCTGTTGGCAGGGTTTTCTCTTGTTCAGTCCAACTTGGCATGGCTCTGTGATTTAGATTTAGATTGCTGAGATCGTTTTAGACTGGCCAATAAAAGAAAAAGAAGAAAACAGCAGGCAGAAGAATGCGGACAGCGTAGCATTAAGATTCACATCCTGTTACATGCAGTCTTAAAGGCATACTAAGTAGATGTCACTACAGCACCACCAAAACATAAGGAACTAGTTTAGATCAAACTCAAGATCAAGATCCAGCAATATCATATCAAACTTACCACAAAAAATATCAGAAACACATTTTAGGTTCAACTTGATGGGAAAATAGAATGTTTTGAAAACGGGAGCAGAAAACCGCGGACTGCCCTAGCAGCTTGTTTATCCAATCAGGTGCATTCCATGTGGGGAAATGGCAAATAGGGAGGGCATACATGCACATAATATGCACATAATATGCACTCACTACACAAAGGTTGACACCCAAGCACAGATAAGAAAGATGTGAAAATACAGGCAGAGAGAAGGGTCTCTGCAGATAAAGTCTTTTAAGGATAATTCTACTCACAGTGAGCATCCCTTGTGCATTTAGCACAGGATAAGGACAGTTTATACTATTACAGGCATGAAATAGTCAGTGACTTAGGTGCTCATGGGAGGGGGTCATTGATTAGCAGGCTACGTGAGGAAAAGATGCTCCCTTGGAAAACAAACCACTAGAAGGCAGCAGGGTGAGAGGAGCTAAACAAACTACCAGAAGACAGCAGGGTGAGAGGAGCTAAACAAACTACCAGAAGGTACAGTAGAAGGGTGAGAGGAGCTAAACAAACTACCAGAAGACAGCAGGGTGGGAGGAGCTAAACAAACTACCAGAAGACAGCAGGGTGAGAGGAGCTAAACAAACTACCAGAAGACAGCAGGGTGAGAGGAGCTAAACAAACTACCAGAAGACAGCAGGGTGAGAGGAGCTAAACAAACTACCAGAAGACAGCAGGGTGAGAGGAGCTAAACAAACTACCAGAAGACAGCAGGGTGAGAGGAGCTAAACAAACTACCAGAAGACAGCAGGGTGAGAGGAGCTAAACAAACTACCAGAAGGCAGCAGGGTGAGAGGAGCTAAACAAACTACCAGAAGACAGCAGGGTGAGAGGAGCTAAACAAACTACCAGAAGACAGCAGGGTGAGAGGAGCTAAACAAACTACCAGAAGACAGCAGGGTGAGAGGAGCTAAACAAACTACCAGAAGACAGCAGGGTGAGAGGAGCTAAACAAACTACCAGAAGACAGCAGGGTGAGAGGAGCTAACAAACTACCAGAAGGTACAGTAGCAGGGTGAGAGGAGCTAACAAACTACCAGAAGGTACAGTAGCAGGGTGAGAGGAGCTAACAAACTACCGGAAGGTACAGTAGCAGGGTGAGAGGAGCTAAACAAACTACCAGAAGACAGCAGGGTGAGAGGAGCTAAACAAACTACCAGAAGACAGCAGGGTGAGAGGAGCTAAACAAACTACCAGAAGACAGCAGGGTGAGAGGAGCTAACAAACTACCAGAAGGTACAGTAGCAGGGTGAGAGGAGCTAACAAACTACCAGAAGGTACAGTAGCAGGGTGAGAGGAGCTAAACAAACTACCAGAAGACAGCAGGGTGAGAGGAGCTAAACAAACTACCAGAAGACAGCAGGGTGAGAGGAGCTAACAAACTACCAGAAGGTACAGTAGCAGGGTGAGAGGAGCTAACAAACTACCAGAAGGTACAGTAGCAGGGTGAGAGGAGCTAAACAAACTACCAGAAGACAGCAGGGTGAGAGGAGCTAAATAAACTACCAGAAGACAGCAGGGTGAGAGGAACTAAATAAACTACCAGAAGGCAGCAGGGTGGGAGGAGCTAAACAAACTACCAGAAGACAGCAGGGTGAGAGGAGCTAAACAAACTACCAGAAGACAGCAGGGTGAGAGGAGCTAAACAAACTACCAGAAGACAGCAGGGTGAGAGGAGCTAAACAAACTACCAGAAGACAGCAGGGTGAGAGGAGCTAAACAAACTACCAGAAGACAGCAGGGTGAGAGGAGCTAAACAAACTACCAGAAGACAGCAGGGTGAGAGGAGCTAAACAAACTACCAGAAGGTACAGTAGCAGTGTGAGAGGAGCTAAACAAACTACCAGAAGACAGCAGGGTGAGAGGAGCTAAACAAACTACCAGAAGACAGCAGGGTGAGAGGAGCTAAACAAACTACCAGAAGGCAGCAGGGTGGGAGGAGCTAAACAAACTACCAGAAGACAGCAGGGTGAGAGGAGCTAAACAAACTACCAGAAGACAGCAGGGTGAGAGGAGCTAAACAAACTACCAGAAGGCAGCAGGGTGAGAGGAGCTAAACAAACTACCAGAAGACAGCAGGGTGAGAGGAGCTAAACAAACTACCAGAAGACAGCAGGGTGAGAGGAGCTAAACAAACTACCAGAAGACAGCAGGGTGGGAGGAGCTAAACAAACTACCAGAAGGCAGCAGGGTGAGAGGAGCTAAACAAACTACCAGAAGACAGCAGGGTGAGAGGAGCTAAACAAACTACCAGAAGACAGCAGGGTGAGAGGAGCTAAACAAACTACCAGAAGGTACAGTAGCAGGGTGAGATGAGCTAAACAAACTACCAGAAGACAGCAGGGTGAGAGGAGCTAAACAAACTACCAGAAGGTACAGTAGCAGGGTGAGAGGAGCTAAACAAACTACCAGAAGGTACAGTAGCAGGGTGAGAGGAGCTAAACAAACTACCAGAAGGTACAGTAGCAGGGTGAGAGGAACTAAATACTAAATGCATGTGACACTCGAGGCCAAAGCCACTCACTTCTCCGAGAAAGTCGTTGGAGGAGGATCTGTCATAGTCCCACACCGTCACCTCCAGGGTCTTCTTCTTCAGCTGGAGAGAGAGGAGAGAGGATGGATATATACTGTATATTGACAGACAGACAGACAGACAGACAGACAGACAGACAGACAGACAGACAGACAGACAGACAGACAGACAGACAGACAGACAGACAGACAGACAGACAGACAGACAGACAGACAGACAGACAGACAGACAGACAGACAGACAGACAGACAGACAGACAGACAGACAGATAGATAGATAGATAGATAGATAGATAGATAGATAGATAGATAGATAGATAGATAGATAGATAGATAGATAGATAGATAGATAGATAGATAGATAGATAGATAGATAGATAGATAGATAGATAGATAGATAGATAGATAGATAGATAGATAGATAGATAGATAGATAGATAGATAGATAGATAGATAGATAGATAGATAGATAGATAGATAGATAGATAGATAGATAGATATAGATAGATAGATAGATAGATAGATAGATACTGTAGATAGATAGATAGATAGATACTGTAGATAGATAGATAGATACTGTAGATAGATAGATAGATAGATAGAGATAGATAGATAGATAGATAGATAGATAGATAGATAGATAGATAGATAGATAGATAGATAGATAGATAGATAGATAGATAGATAGATAGATATACTGTATGTCTGTGTGTGTGAGGAACAGTGGGTACATACAGTAGTACATACAGGATTTGTATCTGTGTGTGTGTGGGGGGGTATGTGTGCATGAGTCAGTGAGAGTGTGTGTGCGTGTGTGTGAGTGAGTGAGTGAGTGAGTGAGTGAGTGAGTGAGTGAGTGAGTGAGTGAGTGAGAGTGTGTGTGTGTGTGAGTGTGTGTGTGTGTGTGTGTGTGTGCGGCGTGCGTGCGTGCGTGCGTGTGTGTGTGTGTGTGTGTGTGTGTGTGTGTGTGTGTGTGTGTGTGGTGTGTGTGTGTGTGTGAGTGATGAGTGTGTGTGTGTGTGTGTGTGTGGTGTGTGTGTGTGTGTGTGTGTGTGTGTGTGTGTGTGTGTGTGTGTGTGTGTGTGTGTGTGTGTGTGTGTGTGTGTGTGTGTGTGTGTGTGGGAGGAGATGGAAGCTGATCTCACAGAGTGGGCGGTGCAGCAGCAGCCGCTGTGAGGCCAACAGAGAGGGTGATTAACAACATGGAGCCTGAGAGGAACAGACAGCCCTGTTCTCCCACAACTAAAGCACAACATTCACAGACCCATCTCCCTCTGCAGCATCTTCATACACAGACACTGTGAGGTTTCTGTCCTTGCTCTCTCACTCGTTCTGTTCCTTTAACCACCCTCGCTCTGTTTTCATTTGTTTTTCTGTTAATTATTTCAATTCCCTCTTTCACACGCTTCTCCCCAGTGACGTCATCAGAGACGTCGCTGATTGGTTCTCTCAGGACCGCACGCTTTTCATTCACATTCCCCAGCTGTCACTGCCTTTCAATCAATCGATCCCTTATTATTTATACCCCGTTTCTCCACTCTAAGTTTGTTGGATCGTCTTGATTTTTCTCTGGTTGCATTTCCCCGTGTTGCTGCTGCTGCTGCTTTTGCTCCTTGTGCTATCTCCAGGAATTTCCAAGAAGCCTTCCCTTGGACACCTGTTCCCGTGGCGCGCCCTCGCTCCGCTGTTTGTTCCAGCACCATTACGCATTGCGTCTGGGTGAGTTTTTATTGACTGTCTTGATCTATTCCGTTTTTCGTGTGTAACTATTACACTGAAGACTACCACCTTTTGTCAGACAGTCACTCACCCAGCTTTTCTATTTTTGCTTGTTCCCTTATGGGATAATATTTTTGGGACCTTCCATCTCCCTCTGTGTGTTGCTCACGCCGAAGATATTATTTCACTATAGGATTGTTTTGGACTTCACTAACTGTGTGTATTTTACACGAAGATATTCACTGGGACTGTGTTTGGATTTTTGCTAACGGTGTGTACATTACACGAAGATATTCACTGGGACTGTGTTTGGAGTTTTGCTCACTGTGTGTATTACACGAAGAGATTCACTTGGGCTGTTTTGGAATTGTGCTCACTGTGTTTAAATTACACGAAGAATTGTTCACCCTGTTCTCCTGCTCGTTCAAACTGCACTGTGTTGACTCGTTCCCTCTCTCCCTCTCTCGGTCTCGCAACACATCTGAGATTCTGCCGAGAGAATTCTGCAGAGCGGTTCAGACATCAACACCTGCTATCCCCAAGACTACCATCACGGGAGAAGCTGCAGAGCAGCAGAATTTTGCCCCTTGTCCTATGTACCTGTCTTGTTGACTTGCCTTTCCTGTATTCTTTAGATTTAGCATCAAATAAACAAGCCCTCGTATTTGGCAACTCTGAATTCCTACTCTCTTGTGTCGTGCGTTTGGGGTCGGTATCAAACCATAACAGACACAGCACACGTCCACCTGGCGTACGCACTGCTACACGTCCATTACATCAAGAGCACATTGAACACAAGCTGGGTACGCCTTTCAGTGCAAACATTTTAGCTTACTACCAGACTGACTGTGACTTTTGTTTCAAGATACTTTATCGCCACGTACAGCATGGTAGCTCGGTTCGAGTGCGAGAAAAAAGAACACAGCCATCCACAAACAACCATGACAATAATAAAGACAATATGCTACAGTATACAGTATCTAGGGTGTAAAGACGAACGAATACAACGGGACCACTAACGACCGCCCACCGGGGGCTGTTTTTTTCACAATCTAATATAATTATTATAAAAAAAAAAAAAGTACAAGTCGATTATTAATTTCAATATAGAATATTCGTTGACAGCCCTACAAGTACAATTAGTTACTGCACACTACATCACCCCTGAGTTGAACATGGAAAGCCAAACTTTCCCCCACTGTACCGAAAACTGTACCGAACCTTGACTTCAAAACCGAGGTACGTACCGTACCGTGGTTTTTGTGTACCGTTACACCCCTAGTATCTACCATTCCAGTGCGGTTCATGTATCAGCTGAGCTTGGCTCAGTGCAGACGGTACAGCATGACACCATACAGGATGACCTGTGTTGGTTCACTGAGTCTATATATATATATAATTATTAAACATGTTTACCCAGGGACAGTGCACATTAATCAACATATTCAGTTTCCACATCAATGTAAATGTGCCAGAGTTAGCTAATGAGCTAGTTTTCATCTGTAGTCCCTGCCTACCATGCATGTCTTTATGATGTGGGAGGAAACTGGAGTACCCAGAGGAAACCCACGCGAACACAGGGAGAACATGCACACTCCACACAGAAAGGCCCCCTGCTGGGGTTCGAACCCAGGGCCTTCTTGCTGTGAGGCAGTGTTTGTTTGTTTGTTTGTTTGTTTGTTTGTTTGTTTGTTTGTTTGTTTGTTTGTTTGTTTGTTTGTTTGTTTGTTTATTTACACATATAAAAACAATTACATATATAATACAATACAATCCACAAGGGATGTGTAGGAGAATTGCCTAAAAAGCCTCTAGGGGCTTGCATGTGGCATTCACCAGGAAGCAAAATTACACTGATATTATATCAAGATAAAATATAAAATCCCCCCCCCCCCCCTGTAATGATGTACAGTATTTAAAAAGTTCACAGTGAATAAACATAGCAGCACAGATGTGATGTGAACGATTTGAGCTTTTTCAACTCATTTTCAATTTGTATTTCTAAAGTAGACTCTTTCTAAAGAAAGCCTTCTTCTTCTCTAGCGGAGAAGTAGGGCAGTGTGTATGTGTATGCATGTGTGCAAGCGTGTGTGTGTGTGTGTACATGTATGTATGTATGTGTGTGTGTGTGTGTGTGTGTGTGTGTGTGTGTGTGTGTGTGTGTGTGTGTGTGTGTGTGTGTGTGTGTGTGTGTGTGTGTGTGTGTGTGTGTGTTGAGGCTGGCAGAGTGACAGGTCTGAGAACAGCCCTGAGGATCCAGTCTAAATTCAACACAAAAAACAATTCCTCCATTTAAACGTACTCGCAATAGCCTGCAGCATATCTAGGCATTTGTGCGTGGGCTTGTGTGTGTGTGTGTGTGTGTGTGTGTGTGTGTGTGTGTGTGTGTGTGTGTGTGTGTGTGTGTGTGTGTGTGTGTGCGTGTGCGTGTGTGTGTGTGTGTGTTTTGTATTTTTCATTCATTTTAGTTTCAGTTCGTTTGCAGAGTGGGTTTGCTAGTTTCAGTTTAGTTTTGATTGTTCTTTCGTTTTAGTTGTTTTTATTGATTTCATTATTCTTTAAAATATTTTTTTTTTTATAATACAGGGATATTTGTCAGATGCAAGATTTGTCATGTTCTTTATAGGTAAAACTGCACAGGCTGAATACAGAGCCTTTGTGAAGGCAGTTGACTCACAGTCATGTAAAAGGTGTATTTTTGGTTAGAAGTAATAAATGTTAATAAGAGTATAAGAGTAATAAGAGTTTTGGAACGTTCGGTTGAGAGCTGATTGATTGACACCTACTTGGCCTATTACATGCTTCCAATTTCGGGTTATAAGACCAAACAGCCAATAAGCGTCAGTTTAGAAAAAGTTACCACCTCTGGTTTCACCTCCCGGCAGGGTTAATTTTGTCAACTAAAATGATGACGAAAGATGTTCGTCAACAAAGGTTTTTTCATGACGACAACGAGACTTGACGTCACGTTATTGAAGACCATGTCACGCTAACGTGACTAAATAGTTAATTAAATATCGTTGACCAAAACTGAGGACACAAAAATGTAATTTACAAAAACCAGGACGAAATTTCTCTTCATGTATGTTGATATTGTTGACTAAAACAAGACGAGACAAAATAATTATAACTTTTCTTAATGCCATCGTCCCCGAGTAGAGCAGTGTGACAGGGAGCTCTGTTATTAGCATTAGCTGAAGAGCTATTTGAAAAGCTATTTTTAGCTTAACGTTACCTTGTCTAAAGTTGGGACTATTCATAATCCAGCTGCAGACCTGCAAGCAAAGTACAGCAAGTTGGCAAAGGAGTATTCCAAGGTAAATAACTTTTTCACCAGTAATGTTACATTGTTTCCATCTAGCTCGCATTAACTAGTGGCTAACCTAGCTCATGCTAACGTGGTCACTGATCGACCTCTCGCACACAATTAATGACATAATGCAGACAGCCATACCGTTGACAATGTTTAGCTTTTAGTGCCAAATGATAAGAGTCTGAGGCGGAGTCTCAAAAGAGAATGTTGAATATTTATTTTGCATTAAAAATCACAACAGAGCCTCTGCTACTACAGTAGCTAACCTAAACGGAGCCGACTGGATAGGAGGAAGTGCAACAACGTGTAACCTCCGTGCGGAACCAATGTGCCAACAACCTTTCCGTGGGTGAACTCATTGAGCTTAGTTGTCAATTAATGATACTAATACTAATCTATACAATCACCTGTTGTTGAATAAATACCATTACTTTCTAGTTATTACTAAAAAACAGTATATATAAAACAGTAGCTGTAAAAAAGAAAAGAAAAAAAAAGTTGTATAATTTATATAATATAATATATATAAAAATGTTTATGTATGCACTGGTATCGGATCAGTATAACCAGACCTAGACCACCTCTAACTCTAACCCCTAACCAGACCTAGACCACCTCTAACTCTAACCCCTAAGTTAGGGTTGTGACTTAGAGGTGGTCTAGGTCCGGATAGGGGTTAAGAGTTGGTCTAGCCCTTTACATCCATCTATCTAAATAATAATAATAAATTATAATGAATGCTTAACTACCCCTAAGTTACCCTAACCAGACCT
>NC_140182.1:42340328-42354115 GCF_963971535.1 Notolepis coatsorum | reverse complement strand
TTCTGGCATGTTGGACGTGTTATTTTTCGTATAGCTTTGCGCTCTGCTCTATTGGAACTGTCCCTTTAATCATTATGCTATCATGAAAACTTTCAACCACATGCACGCTCCTCACCTGCCTGGCCACGCCCACATCCGCTCACACATAAGCGGGGCCATGGCCATACGACCAGCTCCTTCCCTATTTTCACCACCGTGAAGTCCGTGTATAGCACCTCTTCAAGTTCAGTGCTTTAAAGTAGTTAGTTTAGTTATAGGAGCTGTGTTGGCATTGTCTTTTGTTTTTCCCTCTCTCACTAATTTACGGGAGAAAGAAAGGATAATGTCGTCACCACCGGAGAGTCTAGAGGATTATTCTGACCTCCACCAGTGCTTCACATTTGGGCTTCCTCGGGGCGTAGTGGGGCTTGCCTGCTCCACAGTTGTGGCAGGCAGGTGAGCCTCAGCGGCTCCCGGAGGAGAGTGCGCGTCGCTGGGCAGTTCCCCCGCCAGCGTTGCTCTCTGGCTGTGCAGCTGGATATTATTGCTGCGAGAGGCAGTCGGCTGGCCGACGGTCTCTCTGGGTGGGTGGTGTCTTGCGACGCAGGCTCTCTGCCTCTGCTCGATCACGGCAATTGGCGGTGAGTGACGGGGGCGGACGGTCTAAACAGATGTGTCAGTTGTGCGGGGTCGGCTGCTCAGGCATACGGCCCAGCAGAACAGCCGGCTCCAAACGAGGATTCCTCCGTTACCTCTCCCTCACGTCCGAGATACAGGCCTGGCCGTTAACTTGTAGCTAGCCGTTAGCCGGTAACGTCCTATGGACAATTGGGATTGCATGGAGGGGACGGGGGTTCTTGTTTGACGCCCCATAAAAACAGAGGCTTTGTTTTCCTGGGAGCCCCGATTCCGAGTCTGGGTTCGAGTCCCAAGTCTCTGAGGAGGGATGCCCTCTGCCATCCGCACTGGACGTTAGCCCCCGCCTTTCAAAAAGAAAGTGGGTTGTGCTTCCCGGCGTGAGGGATGCGAGCTTGCGTGTTTTTTATCCCCGAGCTCAAGGTGGCAGCGGCCCACATAAAACGGTGCTTCGCTGCCGACGCCACTGTATCTCTGGCAACGCCGTCCTGTGAGGGAGGCGGGTGTTGTCTGCCCTTTTTTTCTTTGGGCTAAAGAAGAGGCAGTCGGCTGTCTGAAGTGACCAGGCCTGCATCGCTATTCCCCACATTACACAGAGGAGAGGTATCCGTTAGCTTGCTGCTGCGTTAGCCTGTAGCTAACGGTGGGCCTGTGAAGGATAGCCTTTAGCTTGGTGCTAACCGTCAGCCTGGAGTTAGCCGTTAGCTTGTTGCTAACCGTTGGCGATAGCCGTGGGGAGGTAGCGGGCCCTGAACACTCTGATTCGGCGTCATCTCTGGCAGAAGATGTCGTCAGCCTGCACCACGGCCGGCCGCAGGATGTGGGCAAAACGTGGAGCGGGACTCCAGCCGTCGCCACTTCTGGCCCTGCCAGCAAGAGGCCATTGTTGCGGCCATTCGTCCTGCGTCCGGGGGTCAGGTAGGACTAGGGATGGGTACCTTTCACATTTGAACCGATACGGTACCAGTACCGGTACCTGTGAATCGATACCGGTACCCAGCGGTACCTTTTTTCGGTACTTTAGTCTAAAAAACGGTAAGAGGACAGTAACGTTACTTTCAGCGTGTTTGTTTATTATTATTAATGCAAACTTCTCTGATCAATATATCACCCATACTACATAAAGCATTTACTGACAATCACGGAATTATAAACGACCCCCCCCCGCCCCCGTTCATCCGCGCATGATGAGTCATAACGTTTAGGATCATGTACAGTTGACATTTTTAATATAGCGTGTATCGGCAACAAACGGCAGTTGATAATCTATATATGCGTTTATGCCTATAACTCACATTCTAGGAATTACTGCAGAAAACGATAAAAACATATTTATATTCTAAACGGTATTTTCATATGAATCTATGAATGAAAAAGTATAACGTTCCTACATCCTGAACGATAGATAATCGATGTTGAATGGGCCATAGTAATGTCAATTTAGCAATACAATTTAAAAAGTTATAGCCCTGCAAAGAAGGTGAACATCTCCATAGGCTTAGAGTGGTGGCAGAGAGTGGTATGAGACGGGCAAACTCCGTGGCAGTTAATGTGTTAACAGTGGTCTGCATTGGTCCACACTATGTTGTACCTTTTTGCACAATGTTAGGTGCGTTGGTCCTTCTCCATTCATTTTCATCCCTCCCTCCCTGCTAAACCGGGGATGGGAGGGGGCTGTCGGGGAGGCTGCTTCTGTCAACTCCTCTATGCATCCCTGTGCAGGTCCCGGTCCTCCAGGCCCAGGTCGGGCCTTGCCCTCGTTGACCTGTTGGCCTGGGTTAACCCTTTTTAAGCCTGAAACGCCTTGAACTGCATTGTATAGCCTGTGTATACGTGCAGTTATGTTTCCGGGGTCTCTTAATGGGTTAATGGAGCAACCATTTTCTGTTAATAAACATAGGGGGGTGGTTGTCTCCCCGGTGTGTTGGTAGCAGAGTCGATTCTCTGGTTGAGCCCGGGTCTGACCCCGGCTGCCCGAGAGTATGCCCCTGCATGTTTCGTGACGTCTGCCAATTGTGACAAAATCTTTCTCTGAACCTCGACCCTGCGGGATTATTAAATTGGCAGCGTCAGAGTCCGTGGCGGAATCTGTTCGCTGGCGAAGTTGGCTAACTACAACTCCGCGAGGTTCGTGGCCCCATGAGATTGTGACATGGTGCACGGCATACCGAACACCCTTTCCCTTAGGCGCCTGTCTAGTCCGCAGTGCTCCGGGCGCAGGTCGAGTTCTGCTCTTAAGACCTGTCGACCTGGATTGAGGGATCAACCTCCCTGTCCGATACGCTGGCGATGTGGGGGGTGGTGTCACCAGTGACCGTCTGGTGGGGTCTCGATGCCGCGGCCTCGTTGACCTCACAAGGCCCCTTTTTCAGGGGGTCCTGGCCCCCGGGATGTGGCCTGGGGCTGGGACCTTCTCCGCGCCCCGCTGCTACGGCCTTGCCACGGGGTTGGGGCTGTGACAGTTTTTTTTTGCTTCACCACCGTTCCCTGGCGGCGTGCGGGATGTGCGTCCGAGTAGTCGCTGGCCCTTCTATACGAAGGTAAGTCCCATGGTCTGCTCACCCTGTGCGTTTGAGGTACTGAACCCTCTTCGCACAGTCGGGTCCGATCTCCCTCCCGTCCCTCACTAGGGGGGGGGCGGGGGGGCCCGGATCCTCCCCGGTATTCTGATGGTTGTAGGGGACCTCAGCGGGTACATCTGTTGGGCTTTCTGCTCTGCTCCACTCTTGTGTTCCAATAGAGCAGAGCGCAAAGCTATACGAAAAATAATGAAGGTTATCCTATAACCCTAGTTATATGAGTATAGCGAGCGCTCTGCTCTGACTCACTGAGGACCCCACGTGTCTTCCGTTTCGGCGGTGAAAGACTGGGGAAGGAGCTGGTAGTATGGCCATGGCCCCGCTTATGTGTGAGCAGATGTGGGCGTGGCCAGGCAGGTGAGGAGCGTGCATGTGGTTGAACGTTTTCATGATAGCATAAAGGGACAGTTCCAATAGAGCAGAGCGCTCGCTATACTCATATAACTAGGGTTATAGGATAACCTTAGTTTCTTGGTACCAGGGAAATTCTCAGATACAGATATTTTAAAATGTAAAATAGACCGATATCCGATAGCAGTAGCCTATTGGTATTGGTGCATCCTTATACCTAATGGCAATTTCCTGTTTGCAGTGATTTTGTATCTGTGTGTAGAGTTTAAGGGTGAGTAAACTGAGGTTAGGTGGGTTTAGCTTCCACTACACCACTGAGCAATATTCATATCTAAGAGCAAATCAATCTCTCCAGTATTTATTCACATTGGAGTGATGTTTCATGTTGATACTATATATATAGGGCCTACACAGTGACTGTGTCTCAATTCAGGGGCTGCATCGTCCGAAGGATGCAGTCTACATTGTGTCCTTTGTAGACTGCGAAGACCAAACCACCTCTGAACACCTCTGTCTCCATACCTGCACGTCACAACCTGCTAAACACCTCAGTCGCTACACCTGTACGTCACAGCCTGCTAAACACCTCTGTCTCCATACCTGTACGTCACAGCCTGCTAAACACCTCAGTCTCTACGCTTGTACGTCACAGCCTGCTAAACACCTCAGTCTCTACGCCTGTACGTCACAGTCTGCTAAACACCACCCAACAGTACTGGAGGCTGACCTAACAGCGTATCATTAAAAACCAAAAACCAAGTTTGTCTGAACATTATGAGTTATGCAGTGATGTAGTTATATCAGAAAAGTCAACAGAATAGTGCTTTGTCTTTTCTGCCTAAGGAAACCATACCTGTGTTCATCGTTGTTTCCATGGACACAGTGAATAAACATGTGAAATGTAATTATTAAACTTTTTAAAACAGATTTGCGGTTCTTATTTATAAAAGAAACAAAAAAATATGGTGGGAACAATAATAGTATCTAATATTTATATTATATTTACATTTAGTCATTTAGCTGACGCTTTCCCAAGTCCAAAGCAACTTCCAAATTCTGTACAACAAGTCAGCAGGAAGGGTACAACTCTAGCAGCTAAGGGTAAGGGACATTGTTCGTCAAACACAATTGCTTGATTGACATGCTTGATTTCATTTCAATATGTTAAGGGGAAATAGAAAGCTGCTCCATCTCCAAAAACATAAGAAATACATTTGAATAAAGTGACATAAGAATGGTCATAGATCCAGAGGTGGAAAGTAACAAAGTATTTAAACTCAAGTACTGCACTTTAGTACACATTTGAGGTATTATTCATTTTTGGGAACTTTGTACTTTTTTACTCCACTACATTTACCTGGAGTTAAAGAAATATTGCATAGAAAACTTGTATGAAGATTATGCACTTTCAAATTTGAATCCTGTCAACTTCAAGAGGACGTAAGAGTCACATTGCTAACACTAAATGACCTCATGTTGCAATTTCATGGTGACGTCGGGTGACCTGATCTGCAATGCTATGGTAGTTTTGGCTAGCGATTATTCCTTTTTTTTAACCAGCCGCATCAAAATACCCTACTTTAGCAGAGTGATAAATCCGTGTTAGAACAGAGACACAGAGGAACCGACACCACTGACAAAGCTATAGTAGTCTAATAGTCCATTCATTGTCTTATAGCTACAGCAGAGAAGGGAGCAGTTGGAAATATGACTCACATGTAAGGGACTATGTGAAGGAGCCTTGGCAATGGGACAGCCTTGGTCACACCACCGTGACTCATCCGCACTTCTAGTGCAGCCTTTGAAGGATACGGCCCCTGAATTGAGACGCATCTAGCACTCGATGTCCTTATACAAAGTCCTTATCTGTTTCGCTATTACACTGCATTGCTGCTGTTATCTTATGCTCAAGGGTATAGAGGAGTATGAGGGCGTTTTCACATTAGGAACGGTTGCCTCCGTTCTGTTCCCGAGAGCGATAGTCCCCCCTCCCCACTCCCCCGCCGGCCAGCTTTCACACTACCAATATCGTTTCCTTCCCGAGCACACTTGAGGGAGCAACACCCCGATACAGCAGGTGGCGGTATGCACCTAGTTGATTTGCGATCTGCCAATGAACACAAGAGTACACTTGCGTCATCTAGTATGCGACAAGTCGTTCGAGAAATAGTCAAAGCCTGTACAACATTTTTGTGGGTATTGTCCAGTTGTGTTTGTATGTTTTCATCCAAATTTCAATCAAGCATTTAATTTCTTCAGAAGACCACACTGATCCTTTTGCGGTCATTGTCGCTGATGTTTTGAACAGGATGGATGGACAATCGAATAGTTATGACGTTGTGTCATCGTCACGTTGTTACAGCAAGCCTCTTCCGGGTTTTGGTACACTTGAATCGTTCCGTGGCCGGGAACGCCTGAATCGTTTCCCAGACCACCTTTTCAAGTGGTCCCGGCCACAGAACGGTTATCCGTTCCCGGGGACGGAACGCAGCGTTCACACTACACGACTTTTGGGGCAATCGTGCTCGGAAACGGCCCTGGGTCCCTAGTGTGAAAGCACCCTGATTGATTCATAGGGTAGCTATGTTCATGAAGTGTTCCTGTCTAGAATAGAGATATCTCTTTGCCTTCGATTTGAAAGAGCTGAAAACTCCTGGCAATGATGAAAACCAGCATTAGCCTGCTGTACCACGTAGTCAGGGAAGACACGAGTCACAGACCCCTAATCTAGACACATACAAGTGCACAATTTTGAATAAAACAAACAAGAAATATGAATATAAGAAATCAATCATTCAATAAATTGTAACATGAGCAGAACTACACAGAAACACATAATGAAATAAGATTGAGAATTGCATTCTAATGACTTTTGTGAGTTACACCAGTTACATCTGATTGCAACATTAAATTGATTTAATTGTTATTCTATGATTTATTGTGGCTTGCAAATTAAATAGTTAGTCATATTTATAATTAGACTTCTCTTTTGTTGCCTCACCTTCCCTCGACACTTCTGCTCCTCTCATGGTCAGCTGACTCCTGTCTTTACTCTCATTGGCCGGTAAGTGCGGAGACAGAGTCGCCTCCCTGTTGCTTTTTGAACCCCATGATGTGCCTGTGTTTCCTGGTTTGACTGGTTTAGTCTCAGACCACATTTGTGACACGGGTGTTTTAGGGTGTGGGGGTGGGAACAGGAGTGGGTAGGGAGGAATAGGCCTGTATGCCTCACCGTCTGTGTGTGTGCTTCCTGACTCTTCTAAAGGTTCATATGTCATACACATGCATGCACACACGCACACACACACAAACACATGCACACACACACACACACACACACACAAACACACGCACGCACACGCACGCACGCGCACGCACGCACGCGCACGCACGCACGCACGCACGCACGCACACACACACACACACACACACACACACACACACACACACACACACACACACACACACACACACACACACACACACACACACACACACACACACACACACACACACAGAGACACACACAGAGACTACAGCATCGCAAAGTACTTAAAATCCAGGGATTGGTAGCCAGGGAAGCAAACTGCATGCTTAGAAAAAAACGATGCTTTACACTCAACTACCTTCTCTTATGGACTAGTTTAACAATACTATGAACTACATAATCACTTCATAATCAAGACTATGGCCTTTGAATTCAAAACAACCTCAATGTGGCATATATCATGTTAGTATGGTCCAGGAGTATGTGTTAGTAATTGCCATCCGACTACAAGCTTTATTTTCTATACTGGCCTTTAGAAGTCTCCACACTGGGGCTGTGTAGAACCATTATGCTTGAGACCGGCACATGCGCCCTCCACCGATGAGACAGAGGACTGAGGCTCTGGGGACACTGTCTTTGGGGCAAACACACGCTACGTATTCCATGGCTCTACTGTGTCTTTGTGTGTTTGAGCACGTGGTCAGAGCCGAGTCTAGCAGCTCTTTGTGGCCTACTTCAGTCATCCCTGCAGGCAGTGTGACGTCAGAGAAAAGGAGGACTGAATGTAAATGTAAGGTCAAATTTATATACATGTAATATAAGCCTTATGTACAGGTAGACTGTATGGCAAGATCTTCAGGATGAGTGAGGGGTTTTATGACGAGGTTAGGTTTTATGATGAGGTTAGGTTTTACGATGAGGTTAGGTTTTATGATGATGGGAGGTTCTAGGATGAGGTTAGGTTTTATGATGAGGTTAGGTTCTAGGATGAGGTTAGGTTCTAGGATGAGGTTAGGTTTTATGATGAGCTTAGGTTTTAGGATGAGGTTAGGTTTTATGATGAGGTTAGGTTTCATGATGAGCTTAGGTTTTATGATGAGGTTTGGTTTCATGATGAGCTTAGGTTTTATGATGAGGGGAGGTTCTAGGATGAGGTTAGGTTTTATGATGAGGTTAGATGAGGTTAGGTTTCATGATGAGGTTAGGTTTCATGATGAGGTTAGGTTTTATGATGAGGTTAGGTTTCATGATGAGGTTAGGTTCTAGGATGAGGTTAGGTTTTATGATGAGGTTAGGTTTTATGATGAGGTTAGGTTCTAGGATGAGGTTAGGTTTTATGATGAGGTTAGGTTCTAGGATGAGGTTAGGTTTTATGATGAGGTTAGGTTTTATGATGAGGTTAGGTTCTAGGATGAGGTTAGGTTTTAGGATGAGGTTAGGTTTTATGATGAGGTTAGGTTTTATGATGAGGTTAGGTTTTATGATGAGGTTAGGTTTCATGATGAGGTTAGGTTCTAGGATGAGGTTAGGTTTTATGATGAGGTTAGGTTTCATGATGAGGTTAGGTTCTAGGATGAGGTTAGGTTTCATGATGAGGTTAGGTTTTATGATGAGGTTAGGTTCTAGGATGAGGTTAGGTTTTATGATGAGGTTAGGTTTTATGATGAGGTTAGGTTCTAGGATGAGGTTAGGATTTAGGATGAGGTTAGGTTTTAGGATGAGGTTAGGTTTTATGATGAGGTTAGGTTTTATGATGAGGTTAGGTGTTATGATGAGGTTAGGTTCTAGGATGAGGTTAGGTTTTATGATGAGGTTAGGTTTTATGATGAGGTTAGGTTTTATGATGAGGTTAGGTTTTATGATGAGGTTAGGTTTCATGATGAGGTTAGGTTCTAGGATGAGGTTTCATGATGAGGTTAGGTTTTATGATGAGGTTAGGTTCTAGGATGAGGTTAGGTTTTATGATGAGGTTAGGTTTTATGATGAAGTTAGGTTCTAGGATGAGGTTAGGATTTAGGATGAGGTTAGGTTTTAGGATGAGGTTAGGTTTTATGATGAGGTTAGGTTTCAGGATGAGGTTAGGTTTTATGATGAGGTTAGGTTTTATGATGAGGTTAGGTTTTATGATGAGGTTAGGTTGTATGATGAGTTTAGGTGTTATGATGAGGTTAGGTTCTAGGATGAGTTTAGGTTTTATGATGAGGTTAGGTTTTATGATGAGGTTAGGTTCTAGGATGAGTTTAGGTTTTATGATGAGGTTAGGTTTTATGATGAGGTTAGGTTCTAGGATGAGTTTAGGTTTTAGGATGAGGTTAGGTTTTATGATGAGGTTAGGTTTTATGATGCAGTGCCTCATTTGTTCTACGTCATGACCTTGTCTTGGGGTCTTGGTTAGGGACTTTATGTTAGGGTATTTTATCATCACTGGGGGTAAACAGAAATCAAACTGAAAGTATCCATCAAAACCAAAACGTGGTGCTCAGAGAAACCAATCAGACGAGGAGAGCAGGAGGAGAAGTGTTCAGGGAACGAGAGGTTCACAACCAGCATGCGCGGGAGAGAGGAGGCATGTTGCGGGAGGTCTGTTAGGGGGAGGGTGGGGGTTACGGGGAGGGTTGGGGTTTACTTGGTTGGAAGCGGGACTGGTGCACGGCGGCCTCGGCAGCAGCGATGGCTATCCCAGCATCTTCTAGGTGGGCCTGGGTCACGCTGCTCTTACTCTGGCTGCGGGAGGGGCCGTGGGAGCGCAGCTGACCGTCAGAGGAAGACTTGGAGCTGCCTGGGCTGCTGTGGGACTTCTCCAGAGGGAGCATCTGCATGTCTGGAGGAGAGAGCAGAGGAGAGGAGAGGAGAGGAGAGGAGAGGAGAGGAGAGGAGAGGAGAGGAGAGGAGAGGAGAGGAGAGGAGAGGAGAGGAGAGGAGAGGAGAGGAGAGGAGAGGAGAGGAGAGGAGAGGAGATGAGAGGAGAGGAGAGAACAGGAGAGAACAGTAGAGAAGAGACAAGGGGAGAGGAGAGAGGAGAGAAGAGAATAGAGGAGAAGAGATGAGAGGAGAAGAGATGAGAAGAGAAGAGAAGAGGATGGTAGAGAAAAGGGGAGAAAGGAAGAGAAGAGAAGAGAAGAGGAGAGAAGATACGAGAGGAGAAGAAAAGAGAAGAGGAAATAAGAGAAGAGAAGATATGAAAAAAGAATAGAAGGGAATTATATGCATTTCATCGAAGAGGTCAAAGCATTTTGGGGTTCAGTGCCTTGTTCAGGGGCTCATGGACGTGGGTAGTTAAGGGAATAAATGAAGAAGAAGGGGAGAGCAGATAATGATCAAACATAATCCCCAAAATATATATATATTTTTTTAAAGATATTTTTTAGGGCATTGCTTGTGCTTTTTTTATTGATAGGATAGTCAAAGAGAAAAATCGGGAAAGAGATGGGGGAGGACATGCAACACATGTCCTGGGCCGGATTTGAACCCAGGACGTTGCAATTACGCAGTATATGCATTAATTTGGTGTGCCACCGGGGCACCGATCCCCAGAATATGTTTAAATAATCATTGATATCATTGATACTTTCATAGCCATGGTTCCTGATTCCATGATAAGCGTGTGTGCAGTGTAATTACAGCTGCAGAGAAAGCATTAGCATTTATATAACCATGACAACAGCCCCTATCTCTATGACAGCTGAATAGCCATCACTTAAATGACTATTTCTGTCACTAAGGAAACATACATTGATGATGAATATGATGATGATGAATAGTTTATTTTCGGTCTTTGTTTACAGATCAATCAAAAACACACTTGTGTGGACTTTCAAAAAGAAAAGAAAAAAATCACAAATGTACATGTTCAAAGTAAGCTCACACACACAATCCAAACTCAATGACCGAAAAAAGGAATAGGCTAAAGCACATGCTTATTTTTGCCTATCCTTTACAATTCTTAAAAACTAAATATACTTTAATATAAGAAAGAAAAACTTAAAATATGCTGCAAGATATATATTTTTTTCTTTTTCAGTTAGCCAATATTGGGGCTGTCTATAAGCTGTTTTTTATGCTGATGTTGGATGGGGTAATACAAACAAAAACAAATAAAACCATTTGAATAGTAATTTTGACACTCGGTTACCATGGCAGTGGTTGAACCTTTGACGCATTTGACGAGTCTGCCCTAGCCGCCAATAATTTGAAATTTATTGGGAGGATAAACCCCTTGAGATATGCTATCTCGTTTTCGAGGGGGTCCTTAACATAGGATACAAAACATACAATACAATACAATACAATACAATACAATACAATACATAATAGAATCAAGCTTTGGCAATACTAAGAACAATCAAATATAATTAACTGATTCCTACAAATACTGTACATGGCAATGAGCAACAGTAAGAGAAGCAGGTCGGCGTGTCGTACCTTTGGCTGGGTCCGGGAAGATCCCGTGGCTTCTGCTCTTGATGACAGAGTTCAAAGGTGAATCATGACTCCCTTCTCCCATTCCCTGACCTTGACCCTGTCCCATGACCTGCCCAGGCCCCGTTCCCGTCCCAGGCCCCCCTGTTACGTGTCCCTGGCCCTGTCCCGACCCGGGTCCCGGCGGGCCTTGGGCAGCGTGGTGGGTCCTACTGTGCTCAATGCTCTCGCTCTGCTCCCTCAGAGGCAGCCAGCGGGGGGTGTTGTCCAGCAGGCCCGTGTCGGACAGGTCGATCAACACCTGACACACAGAGAGAACAAGCAGAAGGCATAAGCAGTAGCTAGCTAGTATGCAGATCCATCAGACAGCTGCTTATTACACGGAGATTCAGGCTGCATCAAAGCCCCACTGTGGAAGATTTGCACTGTGTCCATGACAGATAACTGGGTTAAAAAATGGTGGATAAGAGAGAATGGTGACAAGAAAAACATATATTCATTCATACAAGGTCACTTATGGGCACTTTTGTCTTTACGTTTATGTAAACATTCACATGTTTTGTTCTAGAAATTAGACCAGAGCCTTTTATTGATTTCGCAGCACAGGTCACACCCAACCAGAAGCGCTTGTAGGGGATTTTTAATTCTTAGTGTTTCATGCATCCCTGTTGGCAGGGTTTTCTCTTGTTCAGTCCAACTTGGCATGGCTCTGTGATTTAGATTTAGATTGCTGAGATCGTTTTAGACTGGCCAATAAAAGAAAAAGAAGAAAACAGCAGGCAGAAGAATGCGGACAGCGTAGCATTAAGATTCACATCCTGTTACATGCAGTCTTAAAGGCATACTAAGTAGATGTCACTACAGCACCACCAAAACATAAGGAACTAGTTCAGATCAAACTCAAGATCAAGATCCAGCAATATCATATCAAACTTACCACAAAAAATATCAGAAACACATTTTAGGTTCAACTTGATGGGAAAATAGAATGTTTTGAAAACGGGAGCAGAAAACCGCGGACTGCCCTAGCAGCTTGTTTATCCAATCAGGTGCATTCCATGTGGGGAAATGGCAAATAGGGAGGGCATACATGCACATAATATGCACATAATATGCACTCACTACACAAAGGTTGACACCCAAGCACAGATAAGAAAGATGTGAAAATACAGGCAGAGAGAAGGGTCTCTGCAGATAAAGTCTTTTAAGGATAATTCTACTCACAGTGAGCATCCCTCGTGCATTTAGCACAGGATAAGCACAGTTTATACTATATTACAGGCATGAAATAGTCAGTGACTTAGGTGCTCTTGGGAGGGGGCCATTGATTAGCAGGCTACGTGAGGAAGAGATGCTCCCTTGGAAAACAAACCACTAGAATGCAGCAGGGTGAGAGGAGCTAAACAAACTACCAGAAGACAGCAGGGTGAGAGGAGCTAAACAAACTACCAGAAGACAGCAGGGTGAGAGGAGCTAAACAAACTACCAGAAGGTACAGTAGAAGGGTGAGAGGAGCTAAACAAACTACCAGAAGACAGCAGGGTGAGAGGAGCTAAACAAACTACCAGAAGACAGCAGGGTGAGAGGAGCTAAACAAACTACCAGAAGACAGCAGGGTGAGAGGAGCTAAACAAACTACCAGAAGGCAGCAGGGTGAGAGGAGCTAAACAAACTACCAGAAGACAGCAGGGTGAGAGGAGCTAAACAAACTACCAGAAGACAGCAGGGTGAGAGGAGCTAAACAAACTACCAGAAGACAGCAGGGTGAGAGGAGCTAACAAACTACCAGAAGGTACAGTAGCAGGGTGAGAGGAGCTAACAAACTACCAGAAGGTACAGTAGCAGGGTGAGAGGAGCTAAACAAACTACCAGAAGACAGCAGGGTGAGAGGAGCTAAATAAACTACCAGAAGACAGCAGGGTGAGAGGAGCTAAACAAACTACCAGAAGACAGCAGGGTGAGAGGAGCTAAACAAACTACCAGAAGGTACAGTAGCAGGGTGAGAGGAGCTAAACAAACTACCAGAAGGTACAGTAGCAGGGTGAGAGGAGCTAAACAAACTACCAGAAGACAGCAGGGTGAGAGGAGCTAAACAAACTACCAGAAGACAGCAGGGTGAGAGGAGCTAAACAAACTACCAGAAGACAGCAGGGTGAGAGGAGCTAAACAAACTACCAGAAGACAGCAGGGTGAGAGGAGCTAAACAAACTACCAGAAGGCAGCAGGGTGGGAGGAGCTAAACAAACTACCAGAAGACAGCAGGGTGAGAGGAGCTAAACAAACTACCAGAAGACAGCAGGGTGAGAGGAGCTAAACAAACTACCAGAAGGCAGCAGGGTGAGAGGAGCTAAACAAACTACCAGAAGACAGCAGGGTGAGAGGAGCTAAACAAACTACCAGAAGACAGCAGGGTGAGAGGAGCTAAACAAACTACCAGAAGGCAGCAGGGTGAGAGGAGCTAAACAAACTACCAGAAGACAGCAGGGTGGGAGGAGCTAAACAAACTACCAGAAGGCAGCAGGGTGAGAGGAGCTAAACAAACTACCAGAAGACAG
>NC_140182.1:42330328-42335328 GCF_963971535.1 Notolepis coatsorum | reverse complement strand
ATGTTGAATATTTATTTTGCATTAAAAATCACAACAGAGCCTCTGCTACTACAGTAGCTAACCTAAACGGAGCCGACTGGATAGGAGGAAGTGCAACAACGTGTAACCTCCGTGCGGAACCAATGTGCCAACAACCTTTCCGTGGGTGAACTCATTGAGCTTAGTTGTCAATTAATGATACTAATACTAATCTATACAATCACCTGGTGTTGAATAAATACCATTACTTTCTAGTTATTACTAAAAAACAGTATATATAAAACAGTAGCTGTAAAAAAGAAAAGAAAAAAAAAGTTGTATAATTTATATAATATAATATATATAAAAATGTTTATGTATGCACTGGTATCGGATCAGTATAACCAGACCTAGACCACCTCTAACTCTAACCCCTAACCAGACCTAGACCACCTCTAACTCTAACCCCTAAGTTAGGGTTGTGACTTAGAGGTGGTCTAGGTCCGGATAGGGGTTAAGAGTTGGTCTAGCCCTTTACATCCATCTATCTAAATAATAATAATAAATTATAATGAATGCTTAACTACCCCTAAGTTACCCTAACCAGACCTAGACCACCTCTAACTCTAACTACTAACCAGACCTCTTCCATGTGGCACTCACATCAGAATGTGATTTTATATAATGTTTTTATGCAAGCAGATTGCAATCAGTGTGTACTACTACTAGTACTACTGTGTGTTCTGTTTACTTAGTTTACAGTATCCTGTTGTTATAGAATAAACCGCTGCCAGACACAGGCCATGGTTACACTGGGGTAAAACAGCAACGTTTTATTTTCGAATGATTACGTTTGCATGTCCAAGTTAAAAAGAAACGCAGTTTTGGCAGGAAAACGCGTTTTCCTAGTGGCAACGCTGAAAGGGTGTTTTCGTTTTGGAAACTTGCCGAAACTCGCCGATAATGGTGCCATGTAATTTGTGCGAGCCGGATACGGATCCGTTTCTTGCCCAATGCCCATGCACAGTAGTAAACACCGACGCCAAATTCTCCCCTGGCTGGACCTATACAGGATATCAGCTGCATCCTCCTCAGATTGCCTGTAGCTGCGGCTAAACTAAGATCATGTGTTGTCAAGTTATTGTTATAAGGAACCCAGTCCAAAACTACAACAGTCTGCATTCCCTTAACAATTGTTTGTATTGAGCCGTATTGTATTGTACCCATTCTGCAATCAGTTAAATAACGTTTACATCCATTCATTCTGCTAGCATTAACGTTACTACGCTGCTAGCCACAATGCTATACTGTTATAATGGCATATCCCAATCACGTTAGCACGTAAGCTAACAAAATCAGCGATATTTTTGTGAGACTAAACTCCGCTCTTGGTGGTCAATTGTGTTGATGTTAGTTTTGTTTCATCAACAAATCATCAACAAATGAGGCAGAACACACAGTGAATGTATCCGTTTTTGTTTATTGCACACTGAAAAATAAATGCTATGTTGCTAAATGGCTCATGCGAGGTATGATGGTGACTTTGTTGTTTTTTAGCAGGAAGTGTACAGTAGTGACGCGTTCAACCTTTTCTGATTGGTTGAAAATGGTCTTCATGTTGGAACTACATCGCCACCTACTGCTTTGGCATTGTACTACATGTATATAGTAGACGAGACAAAACGACGTCTAACTTAACTCTTACTTGCCTGCCAATACGCAGCGTTCTGAAAAGCGAAATGAAACGAAATGAAATGGCCCTAATGTAACCGCAGCCACAGCAGAGAGAGAGAGGACATACATGACAGAGAGGACAGACACAGTAGAGAGAGGGGACAGACACAGCAGAGAGAGGACAGACATGGCAGAGAGAAAGGAAAGACACAGCAAACAGAAGACAGACAGAGTTCAGCGTTGTCTCTCTGGTCAGAAAAAACGTCACCACATCCGTAATGCTCTCTTTGATGCATACCTTGGACCATGTCTACATTTACATTTACATTTCTACACCAACATATACTGTAGGAGCAACAATATATTGGACCATGTCTACACCAACATATACTGTAGGAGCAACAATACATTGGACCATGTCTACACCAACATATACTGTAGGAGCAACAATACATTGGACCATGTCTACACCAACATATACTGGAACAACAATACATTGGACCATGTCTACACCAACATATACTGTAGGAGCAACAATACATTGGACCTTGTATGTCTACACCAACATATATACTTCCTGTGTATCACTTGTGCCGCCGACTCAGATTCCCCTAGGTAAAAAAATATATACGCAATTTAAATCAGAAGATTTTCCATGTTGACTATTTCTGACTTCTGACAAGTTTTTTTCCATTAACAAAAAATAGACAAAAATGTCATCCGTTTTCGTTGACTAAATCAAGACTAAAACAAAAAAGACAAAATTGAGACAAAAACTGACTAAGACTAAAATGCTCAGACATTTACTAAAACTGACTAAACGAAAAATAAATGAAGATGACTAAATATGATGAAAACGAAAAAGGAGCACTTGACACATGACTAAGACTAAAACTAAAATGAAAATAGCTGCCAAAATTAACACTGCCTCTCGGTGACTGGACCAGTCACCTCTGACGGTGAAAATGATTGACCGTTTTTGTAGCCAATGAGATTCTGGAAATTACGATATATGACGTGAGGGATATTTCCGAGGATATATATGTTTTTTTCTCAGGCGAAAGAAGAAGATTCGAGAAGACTCTCCTGCGCGTGTGAATGCATGTAAAACACACATTTTCTGTGGTATTGTTATCAACCTTGGACCTGTACTAGATGAGATTTCAGGCTATGAACCCAATTTTGTTTTCCAGCTCATACCTCTCAGCTGGAACTCTTTTGCAGGCATCTGTTTGCCAAATAACAAGTAAAAACCTTGGTTTCACTGTGTTCAAACTCTATTACAGTAGCACTCAGAATGTGATTCAAAATGTTTCCTTTCAAAAGAGGCCAGACTCATGCATGTGCTATAAATGGTTCAAGAATAACTTTCAAATGACTTTGGGTACGCAATCGACAGGCATTTTATGCAAAATTTGCAGGACTGTTAACACTTTCAGCGCCAGAGGTTGCTGTGGGCCATGTGGTAAGAATGCCAGCGCTTTAAAGAATAGGGATACTTGGCGGTGTTTGCAGGGCTAAAACTATATTAAATATCATAGCTATGGATATAAAACTATTGCCCATTTGACATTGAGTATCTATCGTTCAATTTGTGAAAAATAAATACTTTTTTCATCCATACATTCCCGTGTTATACCGTGGTGAATATGAGTATAGTTTTAGAGTAATTCTGTCTAATCCCAGGAAACGCCGCTATGCAGCGCTTAGTGCATTTCACTAGAAACCGTGGCGTTCCTCGCCTGGATCAACAATCAATCTGAAATCAACGCTATATTATCGGTATTATGTTTCATCATGCATGCATGAAAGGGTGGGGGTGGGGGGGTTCTATGCTTCGATCGTCACCAACGGAATACTTTACACAGTACATTACACACATACGCTCTGATCGCGGGGAAGGGATTCTTCTATCAACGCAAGATTGATACCATATAGCCCTTACCTTGACTAGGATGAGCTCCAAAAAGAATATTTCAATTATCTGATCGCCATTCCAAGTATTGATGTCGATCATGTTGCCAACATAATCCACCAAAGAACATGAACCGGGAGTGCTTGATTATCCTCAATCCATGTGTTATAAACGCTACTCCTGCCCGACTAGGAAAACCCAGACCGGACTTTTTAGATCGACACACAGGCCAAGCCAGAGGGTTTCAAAGGATGTGCAATACCGGCCGCAAGGCGGCAGATGCCGGTATTGAACGTTTGCGATCTCAGACTCATCCCCAATGATAACACAGGCTCCCTCGATGGATTATGAATAGGAATATCGAATAAAAGAAATTCGAGTTTGGCGCCCAAGCGATGGCGAGTTAACCCGACTTATCTCGGGTCTGGCGTCCAATGTGTTAAGAGTTTAAAGGTAGAATCTTAGAATCTGTAATGCCGGCAAACATACAGTAGACCTCTAGGCAAAAGAGCCCCTCTTGGTATTGCACGTTGTTACATTTTTTGTTTGTTTTGGTCTGATGTGTGGGTTGGAGTTATTAGTAACTTATTATACTGTGACTTTCAATAGCAACCCCTTCCCCTATCCCAACCACTCAGACCAAAACAAAAACTGTAAACAAAGTGCAATACCAAGCAGGGCTCTTTTGCCCAGATGTCGCTGTTTGACGGCATTCCAGATTATACTTTTAACCGATTGTAATATATATAGATCTGTTTTAGTCCAGTGTTTACAAACATGACTAGCGTAAACAAACCTTTTACAGACACAAAATACAGGAAATACAATTAACAACTCATATTTGACCTGTTGTCTAGCGTATCAAGGGCTTGGTCAATCAACTACTAGAGAATGGAAACATGTCTCTCATTTCTCATTTCTAGTGGTGGGGCTATATCCTTCTATTTTACCTTTGGATAAGCCATTGGGCCTTTAACCACTTATGCATCCGGTACATTTAGCATAAAACGCCTGACGATTGCATACCCAAAGTAATTTGCGATTTATTCTTGAACCACTTATAGCACATGCATGAGTCTGGTCTCTTTTGAAAGGAAACATTCATAACCTTCTTCCACAACAGGAAGAATCACTCTGAGTGCTAATATAATAGAGTTACAGAGGTTTGAACAGACTGAAATACAAGTTTTGTTTACTCACGTCTTTGTTTACTTGCAAACAGATGCCTGCAAAAGAGTTCCAGCTAAAATATTGGGGCTGGAAAACATAACGGGTTCCATAGCCTGAAGTCTCATCTAGTACATTTGGACGGGCGAGTGAAAAATCCTCCAACAAATGACTTGTCCGCCTTCTTCTGTCCCCTTACCCTAGGAATCAGCCCTCGTGTAATATATCATTAGCTCCAGAATTTCATTGGCTACAAAAACGTCAGAGGTGACTGGTCCATTCCGGG
>NC_140182.1:42192828-42325328 GCF_963971535.1 Notolepis coatsorum | reverse complement strand
TGCAAGGGGGGGCACCAGAGATAGGCCCGTTCAAACACCCATTCTGGATGCCGACTCATAAATAAACAATATCTGTCTTCTTTTTTTATTCACTTTCTCCTTATTTTTCTATTTTTCTCCCATCCCAATTTCGTATTGTCAATTCTCTCCTCCAATTCTCCCCTCCCCTGTCTTGAACGTTGCTAGACTATGCCTCCCACTGGTCGGCTGTAGTGAGGATAGAAGCCTTGCATCACGTGTCCCCTCCGCTTGTATCCTTCCGGCAAGCAACAAGCCCTTCCGCATTGCTCTGATTGGCCAGCGATCTTCTACGCTCGTTTCCCCCCTACGCCGGTAACGCGCGCATGCGCATTTTGTTTTTGCCTCCACACGCTCACACACAAGCAGGTTTTAATAGGTTTTGCCGCTGCGGCGGTAGATAATAATAATAATAATAATACTTAGAATAATAATACTTAGACAAACGCATGCAATTAGCACAAGTGTAAATTATGCATTTGTCACTACTCTCTATATTGACGTGATTCCATCAACACATAGGTAATATTAATAGGTTTTGCCGCCACGGCGGTAGATAATAATAATAATAATACTTAGAATAATAATACTTAGACAAACGCACGCAATTGGCACAAGTGTAAATTATGCATTCGTCACTACTCTCTATATTGACGTGATTCCATCAACACATAGGTAATATTAATAGGTTTTGCCGCCGCGGCATTATGCATTCATCACTACTCTCTATATTGACGTGATTCCATAGGTAATATTAATAGGTTTTGCCGCCGCGGCATTATGCATTCGTCACTACTCTCTATATTGACGTGATTCCATCAACACATAGGTAATATTAATAGGTTATTATTATTAACCTGCGTGTGTGCGAGCATTGCTAATATGGCATGTTCTGCGATACCCATTTATTATTATTAACCTGCGTGGTTATTATTATTAACCATCGCGGCTCGCGTAGCCTCATGCGCATGCACGCTCGCGCGGGCGTAGGGGGGAAAACGAGCGTAGATCACTGGCCAATCAGAGCAACGCGGAAGGGCTTGTTGCTTGCCGGAAGGATACAAGCGTCCCCTCCAGTACACGAGGAGGTAGCCTGTCGCATCTTTTCACCAGACAGCGCGGACTCTCAGTGGCGAGAAGTAACGCGTGGGAGGCTCACACTGCCCCCGATACTTCTTGTCTCTGCTGTACAGGTGTTACCCAACCGACCTGTAGGAGTCGCTGTCCACAACGTCCAATCCCCACCCATCGACTTTCCACCCGCTACCTCTGCCAATTGAGATAGTATGACGACTGGTCCAAGCCGCAGGCAATGCTGACTCGGAAACAATCTCTGTCTTAAGACTTTAGAATTCCATGACCTGTGTCTGTCGTTGACAATGAGGTTTTAAGTATCGCTGCGACTCCATTGTGGGGTGCAGTGAGGAGATGGATGGGTCGTCCTTGTACCAGAGATGCTGAGTAAAGGCTTCACACTGGATCTACGAGCCCCAGGAGATGATGGCCATGAGTCGTGTAATAGACCATAAAGGTCCTCTGCTGAAGTCTGAGACGGTTAATCAATCATTTGGGAGATACTGTAGTAGGAGATGATGAAAGAGATAGAACATGAGACGAAATCCATATGAAAAGGCTTTGATAAATAATGTACGTTCCAGTAGAACTTTTTAAATTATAATATATGGCCATTTCCTTACTGATAGTTCACATAATGCTACATTAGTTTGCTTTCCACTTCATTTACCATACTGTATGTTGCTGTACATGATATGCATTACAAAAATCCGCTATTTACACCCAGGCTAATGACGCATGCTTCATACTTTCCAAGTGGGCCTAGAATCCTAGGGAATGCTGGTAGAACTGTGCGTAGAGCTATGCACACACACACACACACACACACACACACACACACACACACACACACACACACACACACACACACACAGACACACACACACACACACACACACACACACACACACACACACACACACACACACACACACACACACACACACACACACACACACACACACACACACACACACACACACACACACACACACACACACACACACCGCATAATGGTCTGCTATAATTACCCTGTCATGTTTGTAAGATGAAGCTACACGGCCACTCCATTTGACCTTGACCTCCCTACAGTGTTTTACGACTTGTTTTCTGTGAGACCATGACACTTTCAGGACGGCACCATATAAGAGCCGATCCAGATGAGATATTTATGATTCATAGCAAAAAATATCATTGCAAATAAAGAGAATGCTCAGTAATCAGAACTGTACTCATTTGTACATTTAATGCAATGAAGAACCAAATAATGAAACTTGTTATTGCATAGTATCCACATTTCTTCACAGAATAGTGATCATAAAACCACTAAAAATATTATGGGTTAAAGGCCCTGCGATCATCAATCACTGAAGCAAATTGAATGTGCATACTGTACTGTATGCTTCATGTTTTGATTTGTGACTACTGTCTTTAATGGGAATGTGGGTGGTTTGAGCTACAGATGTGTATCAGTGATAACAAGCCGTAAACAAAGAGGCCTATTGGGATGTTAGATCCTAATGTGTGACTTGATGTTCTGTGCCTTGCCTTGACTTTGTCTGTTTTGTCTGTACTTTTTTGTAAATGTTGTGCTCATGTTAGGGATGCTCGATATTGGCTTTTTTACCGATACTGTAACTGAGGGGTACAATTCCCTGACTGTATTGATAAGTATGGTATCATTAAACCACTACCGCTTTATGTACTTTAACTACTGGCCATACAGTACACGATATCTAAATATGATGAACACTTTCCCACAATGAAATCGGTTCCACACAAAGGTAATAATCAAATATTTAATATAGCAAAAGGTACATATCGCTGCTGTCGGGACAAAACCTCATAACTCCAAAAACCCAACTTTTCAGCAGATGAAAAAAACGAACACAGATTTGAGGGTGAATAGAGTTAGGAGGTTTAGACAGATGATCGGTTTAATGCTTTCCCATTGTTTAAACTTTGTAAAACCCACACACACATATGGAGGATGATCTACGGAGTTGGTTTATATAATAAAAAAAAAATTCAAAAAATGGAGTTATGAGGTTTTGTCCCGACAGCAGCGATATGATAGTTACTATTACATTTATGATTTGAATGCACTTGTAAGGCAAATGAGTACTCGTAGGCAAATCAACACTGAATGTCCAATCTCTGGTTACGCAGGAAGCAAGTATACAACCTGGCTCTTAGGGAATTAGATCTATGGTACTCTTAATGATATAGCGGGATCTTCTGGAAGGGGTCCTCCCGGTTGTAAGCCGGTAGGGGGGGTAGGAGAGCCGTCGGTAGTAGACCGTCTGGTCAACGATATCTAGGGAGACTTCAAGTACAGAAGACAGTGCAGTAGACTCTTGATCCGCAGATGAATACACCTTGGTTCTCTTGTAGGCTGTAGCTCCACAGTGAAGAAGAAGCTAGGCGACCTCAGTCTCTCTGAGCGCCGACTCAACTTGACTCCTCTCGGGGGTAAATCCAACACTCACAGGCGTCGGCGATTATCCGCTCCACAAATCACAGTACCAAAGCAAATATATTCCAGCCGCATAGGGCTCAGCAGTCGTCGGGTAGGTAATCCAGTGTACATGTCCCTCGGTCCTCGTCTAGATCTCCTCGGATGAAGGCGCCATGTGGTCGGCCCAGCCTGGTTAAGACTCTAGATAACACGAGGAAGCGTTGGAGATGCTGGTCACTTTAGAACTCTAACCGCACGATGCACCATACACGATAGACTATTATTACTTAATAGAAATACGTCGCACTCGACGGTACAGTGCCAAACTCTGACAATTCAGCTATTAATTCGCACGAGGTCTCGATGCTATTCTAAGGCCAAACAGGCCATACTACACCGCACGCTGTATCGTGGGTGAGGCTTCACGTTCTGTTACTTAGTTGGGTAGAAGGGTAAAGGACTAAGGGTCTTCTACATTTACTTGCGCCATATTTATATGCACGGTGAACAAATAGTGCCACTCTCATTTCGGTAGCCGTATCCCTGAGCGGAGCCGGGGCTAGTACGGACATGTCTCGTCGGTACCTTTGAACTTGACGCCAGGGGCTGGTCCCCTGGCGCCTGGTCCTTTTGTCCAATAAGAGAATGAACTATTATGGGCTATAGTAGGCTAAAGGGATATTCCGTGTGTTGTGAAGGGCCAGATTAAACCGAATATATATATTTATTTATATATATATATTTAATTGTATTTGTATATTCTCTAATATTCCCTGATATCCCTTGTATATTCCTTGTACAATATGCATTGAATATCCATTCTAGCCTACTGAACATCCCATAATAGTCTCCATTCTACTATTGGTCGAGACCTTGGTGCCAGGCTGCCATACCCCTCAGACCCAGTTCAAACGTACCGCTCGACATGTACGAACAAGTCCTAGTTCCGCGTAGGAATTTGGCTACCGCACCACTAATGGGACTATTTGTTCATAGTGCGTATATATACTGCGCTACTAAAGTAGGACTTTCTTTTCAGTCCAGTTTCTTACCCTCCAATAGAGTCACAGACGTAAAGCCTCCCCGCGACGCCACGTGTGGGAGTAAGGCCAAGTTCGCCTACCATCAGTATTGAGACATCGTGTATATTAATATTTGAATAGTCATATTTGGCACTATATCGTCGAGTTGGACGTAGTCTATTAAGCTAATAATAGTCTGTTAATATATAGTGCTTCGTGCGGTGAGAATACTACCGTAGTCAGTACCCCATCGTTTCGGGCAGAGAACTGGCTGCTTACCCAGGGTGGTTGACCCTATGTGAAGCTGCACCCGAGGAGCCCCAGAGCCGACGAGCGAGTGGACCTGTATACCGGATTATTCTACCGACGACAGCCCGCCTTCCCAGGCACGGATTATGCTTTGGATACTTTGATTATTCCATGGATAAAGACCCCCGACACTGCCGTGTGTTGGAACCCCCCCCCCCTGGAGAGGACGCAAGGTGAGGAGACGCTCTGCAAGACGAGGTCTCTTCACGTCTCTCCCCCGTGGACCGGAGAGAGCCGGCCCACAAAGAGTCCACCTGCTTTCATCTGTGGTCCAAGGATCGCCGGCGCATTGAACGGCACTACAGTGGGTTCACCTGGGATACCCTTGGCCGGACGAGGCAGCTGGATTCTACCCCCCCCCCCCTCCTACTCCTGTCGGCTTACAAGCGACCGGATTAACCCCTCTAGTGTATCTAGTATAATCATTAAAGTATCATTGCTGTTATTCCTTAACTATTCCAGGTCGTATATTTACCACCTGCGCCTTCAGAGATTGGACGTTCTCTATTGATATACCGACGAATACTCCTTGCCATAAAAGTGCATACTATTTCAATTCATAAATGTAATTAAGTGATTAAGTGCTTATTCTACACACCATCGCTGTGTAGGAAATAAAGACCTGTTTCTAATTCGTACATTTGTGTTGGATCCGTTTCATCTACGTGAGAGTGTTCATGATAATATATTTATGCCGTGTACTGGGTGGCCGAATATTAAGTACAAAGGTAGTGGTAGTAAGTATCATATCTAGTAATACAGTCAGGGAATTGTACCCCTCAGTTAGAATTGGTCCTTCGAGCCGGAGGGTAATTAGTGTAATATTAATATAGTGTTATTAATATTGAAATGGCCTATGATGAACACTCCACGAAACGATCCTCCTAACCAACGCCCGCAGCGCGAACGACGGCTCCCTCAGTACTTAGAGGCTTACGCTGTCAGTCAACAACCTAGTCTTCTACTAACAGTAAACGCGGTAAAACTAGAAAGTAAAAGTATGTCTAACCCCAACGCCCAGACTACCCCGACCATAGAGGCCCCTACGGGCTCTAATGTAACTGACCAAGTTCACGGTGGGGACCAGTGGGAACCAGACATGACTTCACACCCCGCCAGTACTGAAGAAGTAGTCCCCGATGAGTCCCGGGAGGAATACAACGCTACCGAGAGAGAACTCGGCACGGAAGAAGACGGGGAGAGCACCGTGGAGATAGAGCTCCAAGGCTCCGCAAGGAGTACCCCGAGGGAAGGCTCCCCTATACAACCGCCTTCTCCCAGCGAGGCAGAGAGGACCCTACAGCAGGCATTCCTCGTCAGCCTGAAAGCCTCTACTGAACGCGATAGACTCCAGGGTGAACGCGATCGATTGCAGCTACAGCAACGGAGCGAAGAAGAGCACATACGCCTGGAAATAAGACGCATTCAGATGGAAGAGAATGTGGCCCGAGACCGAGCAGACAGCCAGCGAGCAGCTGCTGGTGCTCTACGGGACGCAGAGCGCGACAGACAGCAAGCGCAACTAATAGAACAGCTGATCAGACGGACAACACCCTCTCCCTCCGCCAGAGGCTCCAGGAACTCGTCTAGACACACCTCCAGGGCGGCATCCCCTAGCCGAGTAAACAACCCTGAACTTGACCAACAGACGAGGTCTATACCCCCCACAGACCACCTCCCCCCACCGGTCCAAGCGAGACCTAGCAACCGGGAAGGAGCAGCATATCCTGTGGAGAGGCTAAACCAGAGACTACAAGCACTGGATGACCTAACTGAAGACGAAGAGGAAGAGGAGGAGAACCACGCCCGAAGACAGCACAGTACTCTACCGGACCAGGAGGTCCGGTACAGCCCAGGCTATACTCCCGCGGAGCTGCGCTACAGACCCCCGACTCTATACACGGGTGAGCACGACGCACGACCCGCACCGAGGAACAGCACCTGGACAAGCGGGCCATGGTACACTGCCGGTACCAGCCCATACCAAGGAGCGGGAGGAGACTCGCCTAGGAGGCCTCTCCCCCAACGCTCGCCGATGTATCCACAGTCAGCGTCATACATTGGCACGCCTATGGTACCCGACTTCACCCAAGAGAACCGGGCCCAGTATACAGAACTCCGCATGTGTCTGGAGACCATGTTGGTGGATGTATTGGATGAACGCCACAAATACGCCATCCTACTGAAGCACTTAAAGGTACCCCGCGCACATAATATAGCGCTCGCCTACGCGACTTCCACCACCCCATACACAGCAGCGCTGGTAGCATTGGACCAGAGGTATGGGCGCATATGGGATTACGTGATCCAGGAGATCCGACACATCGACCGCTTACCCCCAGCAATAGACAATCGAGCACTGGACGACCTGTCCATCAGAGTGCAGTCCCTGGTAGGGATGTTGGGAGCGCAAAGAGAGAAGGGGAGGCATGAACTTTACGCCAACTCAAATGTGTAAAGGATCCTGGAGAAGCTGCCGCCCGCTCGTCAGGAGCGCTTTAGGCGGCAGAGGGACCACAGAGACCCGAATGGCCCCGAACCGAACCTCCTTGATCTAGCAGACTTCCTGGCGAGAGAAGTCAGCAGCCTACGGCTAGATACATTCGGACGGAGCACCCCTGGCTCCAGAGAAGGAACCAGACGACTAAATGATGGAAGAAGATCGGTGACTGTGATGCACCAATCGGAGTCAGTACCGAGCAGCAGGAGCCACAGTACCCCCTCCAGAACGGAGAAGTGGAAGATAGTGTGCCCCTACTGTGAGAAAGAACACTGGCTAGCGCAATGTGACTCCTTCCCCAAGCTGAACGCGGAGGAAGCAGTTCAATGGATAAAGTCCAACAAGCGCTGTTTTCGCTGTGCGCGCTCACACATGGCAGCCGAATGCCGCTTAAAGAAAAGGTGCACCAAGTGCGATGGAGCCCATCTGGACATACTTCACGACAGTAACAGACGGCGCCCTTCACCTGCACCATCCAGCCGCAAAGCGAGCGTCATGTACATCGATCCCGCCAGCAGCAGTGGAGCCCGAGTACTCCTAAAAGTAGTGCGTGTGACACTAAGCTACCAGAATAAAGTCCTGGACACTTACGCCGTCCTCGATGACGGGTCAGAGAAGACCCTGCTGCTCGCCTCCGCTGCGGCCCAGCTAGGGCTGCGGGGAAGCGAAACCCAAATGACAATTCGGACAATAAGACGAGATTTGAAGACGATAAAGGGCGAGAATGTCTCATTCTCTATCGCAGCAAGCGGCCAGCCTGAGCGACGGTACCAGATTGCAGACGCTTTCACCAGCCAAGAAATAGGACTGTCGCGGTACACATACCCCGTCGCCAAGCTGATGGAGAAATATGCACATCTGCGCAAGTTACCGATCCCGCTCATAGACAATGCTATGCCGACCCTGTTGATAGGCTCCGACCATGCAGACCTCATTGTCCCGATAGACCGGGTTCATACCGGACCCCGAGGCTGCCCTGCAGCAGTCGAGACCCGTTTGGGATGGACTCTCCAAGGCCCGCTCGCCAAATCTCTCAACCGAAGTACAGCCACTAGATGTCTCCACTCCCGAGTCACAGAGGGAGAAACCGCACTCCTGCAACACGTAGAGCGGCTATGGACCCTAGAACAAATGCCCTTTAAGAACGGAAAGAAAGACATTCGCTCTAAAGATGACATTTACGCAATTCACCTCCTCGAGACAGGGACCAAGAGAGTCCCGGTCAACGGCGTGTTGAGATACGCCACGCCACTCCTGCGGCGAGAAGGAATGCCTACTTTCCACGCCAAGACAGACGCCACAGAACGGTACCTGCTGAACACGGAGCGGCGCTTAGCCAAGAACCCCGCCCAAGAGAGTGTATACCGCGCTGAGATTGAGAAGCTCATCACAGCGGGACACGTCACAAAGATGGACATTAAAGAGGCTGACCAGACCACTGAATCGTGGTACGTGCCCCACCACAAGGTCCATCACAACGGTAAAGACCGCATAGTATTTAACTGCAGCTACCAGATCGGATCCCAAAATCTGAATAAAGAGTTACTGCCCGGTCCCACACTCGGCCCCTCCCTACTCGGCGTTCTACTCCGCTTCCGCCAGGAAAAGGTGGCCATCAGCGGGGACATTAAAGGAATGTTCCTGCAGGTGAGATTAGTAGAGGCGGACAAGCCCCTGTTACGGTTCCTATGGAGAGAGAAGCCAGGAGATGAGCACCCAGCCATCTACCAATGGGAAGTCCTCCCCTTCGGAACGACGTGCAGCCCCTGCTGTGCGACATTTGCACTACAGAAACATGTAGCAGAGGACCCAGCAGCGGACGAAGAGGTCCGACACAGCGTAAAGAACAGCTTCTACGTAGACAACTGTCTACAAAGCCTTTCAACCCAGGAAGAAGCCGAGGCTCTCCTGATTAAACTCCGCGCCTCATTGATCAAAGGCGGCTTTGATCTCAGGCAGTGGGCCAGCAGCGATCCGCAAGTACTGCGCAGCCTCTCCTCCGAGGACAAGGCAGCCAGCAGCGAGACCTGGATGGCTACAATCCCGGGAGAAGCCCAGGAGATGACCCTGGGATTGGTGTGGCGATTCAAAACAGATTCGCTTCACTACAGACACAAGCCCCTGACTACGGAGCAGGGAAGGCCGGCGGCGGCGCCGACCACCAGACGGAGTGTGTACACAACACTCGCCCGACAATATGACCCGCTAGGATGTATTCTACCGTACACCACCAGGGCAAAAATGATTGTACGAGCATTGTGGGACAAGGACCAGGGCTGGGACGACCCCATTCCCGCACACCTTGCATCCACCTGGAGAGAGTGGGAGATAGAGCTCCACTCACTCCCAGGCGTTAATATGCGCCGAAGCTACTTCCCACCCACGGTGAGGCCAGAGACATGTAAAATGGACTTACACGTCTTCAGTGACGCCTCAGAGGTCGCATACGGATCAGTAGCCTACTTGCGGGCCCAAGACCAGGGGGGAGAGATCTACACAGCATTTGTCCTCGCCCGCTCGAGAATAGCCCCACGCAAGCAACAATCTATCCCACGTCTAGAGCTCTGCGCAGCCCTAGCCGGAGCGCACCTAGCCACGCTCATCCAACGTGAGCTCACCATACCGGTGTCTAGAACAATCCTGTGGTCAGATTCCACGACGGTACTCGCCTGGATCAAATCGGACTCATGCAAGTACAAAGTCTTCGTGGGAGTCAGAGTCACCGAGATTCAAGACTTAACCGAAGAGTTAACCGGAGAAACAGAGTGGCGCTACGTTGATACAAAACAGAACCCAGCTGACGTCATCACCCGGGGGATGCCCCTGGATGACCTCACCCGTCGCAATGTCTACAGTGACGGCCCCGCATTCCTAAGACTCCCGGAAGGACAGTGGCCCATGCCTATCCCGAGGGAAGCAAGTCCAGAGGAGGTGGAAATTAAGAAGTCTGTGTTCTGTGGATTGAGCACCGTAGCCTCCACCGACCCTAACATAAACGATTGCACGTCCATAGAGAGTGCACAACAAAGAACATTCCTGCGGTACCACCCGGAGTGCAAGTCCCCCGCTGATATGTCAGCAGCTAACTACGAGGAAGCAGAATTGCTTCTACTGCAGCGAGCCCAGAGAGACTCGTTCCCCGATGAATTGGCCTGTCTACAGGGAGGAAAGCCCGTCCCATCCGACAGCAGATTAATTCATCTGGCCCCCGAGAGCGACGCTCATACCCTCATCAGAGTGGGTGGTCGCCTACGCAGAGCCCCCAATCTACCGGATGACATTAAACACTACCTACCGTCTCTACAGACCCGCCAGAAGTGGGTAAAGGAGAGAGACAATTTGACAGAAGGAACAGTCGTCATGATTATTGATCAATCACTGCCCAGAGCTATGTGGCCGGCTGGCCGCGTAAGCAAAGTGATCACCGGTGCCGACGGCAAGGTCCGAGCAGCTGAAGTGCTCGTCCAGGGTCGCACTTACACCCGTCCCGTGGCAAGGCTCATAGAACTGCCTCGACTCCCAGACACAATCGATGATGACCATGACCCTACAACCCTATGACTTTGTGAAGTTGACTGACCCCTAAAGCAAACCCTTATGTGTAAATAGACAACGCGATTAATCTGTCTCTGTTTAACTGATTAGGTCTGGGACCTATTCAGGGGGTGGCTGTTGTGAAGGGCCAGATTAAACCGAATATATATATATTTATTTATATATATATATATTTAATTGTATTTGTATATTCTCTAATATTCCCTGATATCCCTTGTATATTCCTTGTACAATATGCATTGAATATCCATTCTAGCCTACTGAACATCCCATAATAGTCTCCATTCTACTATTGGTCGAGACCTTGGTGCCAGGCTGCCATACCCCTCAGACCCAGTTCAAACGTACCGCTCGACATGTACGAACAAGTCCTAGTTCCGCGTAGGAATTTGGCTACCGCACCACTAATGGGACTATTTGTTCATAGTGCGTATATATACTGCGCTACTAAAGTAGGACTTTCTTTTCAGTCCAGTTTCTTACCCTCCAATAGAGTCACAGACGTAAAGCCTCCCCGCGACGCCACGTGTGGGAGTAAGGCCAAGTTCGCCTACCATCGGTATTGAGACATCGTGTATATTAATATTTGAATAGTCATATTTGGCACTATATCGTCGAGTTGGACGTAGTCTATTAAGCTAATAATAGTCTGTTAATATATAGTGCTTCGTGCGGTGAGAATACTACCGTAGTCAGTACCCCATCGTTTCGGGCAGAGAACTGGCTGCTTACCCAGGGTGGTTGACCCTATGTGAAGCTGCACCCGAGGAGCCCCAGAGCCGACGAGCGAGTGGACCTGTATACCGGATTATTCTACCGACGACAGCCCGCCTTCCCAGGCACGGATTATGCTTTGGATACTTTGATTATTCCATGGATAAAGACCCCCGACACTGCCGTGTGTTGGAACCCCCCCCCCTGGAGAGGACGCAAGGTGAGGAGACGCTCTGCAAGACGAGGTCTCTTCACGTCTCTCCCCCGTGGACCGGAGAGAGCCGGCCCACAAAGAGTCCACCTGCTTTCATCTGTGGTCCAAGTATCGCCGGCGCATTGAACGGCACTACAGTGGGTTCACCTGGGATACCCTTGGCCGGACGAGGCAGCTGGATTCTACCCCCCCCCCCCCCCTCCTACTCCTGTCGGCTTACAAGCGACCGGATTAACCCCTCTAGTGTATCTAGTATAATCATTAAAGTATCATTGCTGTTATTCCTTAACTATTCCAGGTCGTATATTTACCACCTGCGCCTTCAGAGATTGGACGTTCTCTATTGATATACCGACGAATACTCCTTGCCATAAAAGTGCATACTATTTCAATTCATAAATGTAATTAAGTGATTAAGTGCTTATTCTACACACCATCGCTGTGTAGGAAATAAAGACCTGTTTCTAATTCGTACATTTGTGTTGGATCCGTTTCATCTACGTGAGAGTGTTCATGATAATATATTTATGCCTTGTACTGGGTGGCCGAATATTAAGTACAAAGGTAGTGGTAGTAAGTATCATATCTAGTAATACAGTCAGGGAATTGTACCCCTCAGTTACACCGTGTATATGTACAAGGAATATACAAGGGATATCAAACGATATACAAATACCATTCAATATATATCAATAAATAAATATATATATTCGGTTTAATCTGATCCTTCGCAACAGATACCGATATTCCGATATTGTCCAACTCTTAATTTCCGATACCGATATCAACCGATACAGATATATGCAGGGTTTCCCCGTCCAAAAAACTGAATAATTTCAGGTAACTAATAATTTCACTGGATATATATATAACAAATATTGTTATTGTTTTTTATTTTTTTTAAACCGATACCGATATTCTCCGATATCACATTTTACCGCCGATATCGGCCGATAATATCGGTCGGCCGATAATATCGGACATCCCTAGCTCATGTCATGCCAATTTTGTATGCCTGTCTTTTTTGCTGCTGTGAAGCACTTTGAGCTGCAATTCTTGTATGAAAGGTGCTATACAATTAAAGTGTATTATTATTATTATTATTATTATTATTATTATTATTATTATTATTATTATTATTATTATTATTATTATTATTATTATTATTATTATTATTATTATTATTATTATTATTATTATTATTATTATTATTATTATTATTATTATTATTATTATTATTATTATTATTATTATTATTATTATTATTATTATTATTATTATTATTAATAGAACTGTCCAGTATATATTTTGGGTAAAGAAATGAAACAGGCAGCTAACAGTAGATGGCATGCTGCCAGGTGAGAGCTGACACTGTACCTTAGCACTGAGCCAGGTGAGAGCTGACACTGTACCTTAGCACTGAGCCAGGTGAGAGCTGACACTGTACCTTAGCACTGAGCCAGGTGAGAGCTGACACTGTACCTTAGCACTGAGCCAGGTGAGAGCTGACACTGTGCCTTAGCACTGAGCCAGGTGAGAGCTGACACTGTACCTTAGCACTGAGCCAGGTGAGAGCTGACACTGTACCTTAGCACCAGTGGAGGCTGCTGACCACATTTTTAGGTGAAGCACAAATTATTATATTATATTATATATTAAATAATATTTTTAAAACATCCCCCACTGTGTGTCAGTGGTCAGTGGACACAGATGAAAACATATTAACATTAGGTGACAGCGGACCTGACCAGATGAAAACATATTAGGTGACAGCGCACCTGACCAGATGAAATCATATTAGGTGACAGCGCACCTGACCAGATGAAATCATATTAGGTGACAGCGCACCTGACCAGATCAAAACATATTAGGTGACAGCGCACCTGATCAGATCAAAACATTTTAGGTGACAGCGCACCTGACCAGATCAAAACATATTAGGTGAAGGTGACAAGGAAGCCACAGACTCATACCCCCCGACACTCAACTAACCGCCTCGGACAGTCCTTCATACCAGTGGCCATCAGGCTCCACAACAGTGGGCAGCGACTGCTGCCAGACATCGACCTAGAACTAATAGGAACCCAAGTAGGACAATAACACTACCTTATGCATACTGCACCTTATGTGGATACTGTGATACTGTGAATAATGAATAATGTATATTTCAGTTAGTTAGATAGTAAATTATATTGACCTATTTGTTTACACTGCTTGTGTTGTTTTCACTACCTAGGTTCACTACTAGGTTTAGCTCGGGCCAATCTCAAGTTTCTCAAGTTTCTTTATTAGTTGTCATACAGAAGTACAGAATACTTTTATACAAAATGCTTCTTTATGTTACATTTTGTATAAAAGTATTCTGTACTTCTGTATGACAACTAATAAAGAAACTTGAGAAACTTGAGATTGGCCCGAGCTAAACCTATCTTCCGGACATGCAGCTGGACCCATTTTGACTTTGCAATGCAGAAATCTCTGATTGGATTTGCAAGGCTGCCAATCATATTCAACTTCCGTGTATTGGATGTCAACGGCTGTCAATCAATCAACCCTCCATTCAATGGCAAGAGTTTAACTGCACAGACCGTGCTTAGATGAAGTTAATAGCCTATTTTGATTCGCTGTTATTTATTATTTATTTAACAATGGGTCACACCTGTGAAGTTTTCTTCACGAATAATTACTGCAGGCAATACTGCAGTGCAGGCCTGCTCAGAGCTGTCAATTTTGGCCATTTTTGAAGAAAAAAAATTCACTGGCATTTTTTTTTACAGAGGAAAACATTTATAATAAAAAAATAATAATAATAATAATTTAAAAAAAAATATATATATATAGTTTTTTTTTTTTTTTTTTTATATAGGTATACTGTATGTAAATTAATAATAATTATGAATTATGAGTGAATTTGTGTTTCACGTGTTGTCATAGAGAAACCTCCACTGCTTAGCACTGAGCCAGGTGAGAGCTGACACTGTACCTTAGCACTGAGCCAGGTGAGAGCTGACACTGTACCTTAGCACTGAGCCAGGTGAGAGCTGACACTGTACCTTAGCACTGAGCCAGGTGAGAGCTGACACTGTACCTTAGCACTGTGCCGCTGTTTCTTACTGATGGCAGGGGAGGCTGGCTGGCCGGGACTGGGCACACCGCTGGAGGCGGCTGATCCGGTGGCTGAGTGGAGGACCGTAGAACGCTCCAGGGCAGAGAGGACCCCTCCTGGCCCTGTCCCGGACACACCAGGAGCCTGCTGCTGGGACACCTTGTGGAGCTCTGCGGCCAACTGGTTAGGGTCCACACCTGGAGAACGCTGACCACCTGTGAAGTAATACATGTAGTTTAAAGACATGTACATAGACACATGTACATACACACAAACAAACAGACATACACATTACCAGGGTTGGGAGGGTTACTTCATAAATGTATTCCATTACAATTACAAATTAAGCTCTTGACAAATGTATGCAGTAACTTACTGTAAGTATCACAATATTGTCACAAGTAATGTGATCTGGTTACTTTTAGTTACTATTGGATTACAATGCCAAATATGAAAAGATATCAACAACATCTTATATTTTAATGAAGTGCAAATGCTTCTTTAAATTAGACGTGGAGTCAGGAACAGACTGGGAAAGAATGACCAGCCCACCACACCCAGCCTGCAGACATGCAGTCCATAACCTTAGAAATAGACTAATGTAGTAGGATACAGAGCCTGATCAGCACAAAGTCCATAACCATAGAAATAGAATAATGTAGTAGGATACAGAGCCTGATCAGCACAAAGTCCATAACCATAGAACTAGAATAATGTAGTAGGATGCAGATCCTGATCAACATAATCAAAGTCCATAAATGCAGCCTGGCGCTTTTCCATTACATGGTACCGGCTCGACTCGACTCGACTTGAATACCGTTTATCTCACAAATGTATCAGTACTAAATACCTATATGTCCCTATGCCATCAATGTCATGTATGTTGTGTATGTCATAAATGTCTATATGAATTGAAAATGGGGGACCCTGATGGAAACAAGACAAACGTCTTTCTCAGGTCTGCATCCCCTTAACAATTGTATGTATTGAGCCGTACTGTATTGTACCCATTCTGCAATCTGTTAAATAAAGTTTTCATTCATTCATTCATTCATTCATTCATTCATTCATTCATTCATTCATTCATTCATTCATTCATTCATTCATTCATTCACTTTATTCACTTTTGGTACCTTATCTTTATTTTCATTTCTATTTTATTTTATTCTTACTATTCTGGATTGTTTGGATCTGTATTCCTACCTGCACATCTCCTCCCCTTCTCTCTTCACTGACACCTGAATTTCCCCACAGGGGTGAATAAAGGTTTATCTTATCTTATCTTATCTTATTGTTATCTTATCGTATTGTTCTAACACACAGTGCATCTGCTTGTGTGTCTGTGTGCCGCTTCATTCATAAAACAAGGAAGTACCAGTTTAGGATGAGGTGAGCACATTCCTTTTCATTTGATAATATTAAGTAAAGTTAGGCATTGTTGCCGGCTTCTCGAGAAATAAATAAACATTATTTTCTGGTTATTTCATGGCATGGATGTGTGACACTCCTGCAACACAATGCTTTTGTAATCAGGTTCTGTGCTGCCTGGACATGATGATCCGAAGGGGCAGTTTGGTTCTTTTTGACTTTTTAGTTTTCAGTTATTTCGCCTCTAATGTCCCACCGGTTCATGGACTGTTCTCCCCTGCTCTACCTCTCCCTGTCCCTGTATGTTTGTTCCTTGTATTTCTGTCCCTTAGTGTTCTTTCCCTTTTCTCTCTCGTGCTCTCTCTCTCCCCTTCTCTCTCTTGCTCTTCATGTTACCCTGTTAGTCTAGTGTTACTCTTCTTGTCTTGTCTAGTGTTACTATTCTTGTCTTGTATTAGGTTATTTGTTTAGTCTTAGTCTTTGTAGTTACTGTCAGTTATTAGGTTCTCAGTTTAGTGTCTGTAGTCTGCTTGTTTTGTCCCAGTGTATGGTGTTTGTCTTGTCATCCATAGTTGTAGTTCCTTGTGTTGTTTCTTGTAGTTCTTGGTCAGTCTGTTTCCCCTCCCAGGTGTCTCCAGTTGTAATCATCCCAGGTGTTTCTCGTTTGTAATTTTTTCCTGTGTATTTCTCTACTACTCTGTCTATGTTGCTCGTTCCATGTTCCAAGTTCCATGTTGTCAAGTAAGTGTCCCCCATGTTAGTACTTGTTAGTGTTTACTTTTCCCCCTCTTCCAGGGCCCTATTCCCCGTACCTGGTTCAACTAAGTTGATCAAAAGTCCCATTATCCAGATTCAATTAACCAGATGTTTGAATCCGGGATTTCCCTGTTCCTCGAACGCTGATTCAGTCTCGTTCATTCGAACCAGACTTGATACTCAGGATCAGTGCGCGCGGCCACTTCAGTTGAAAAGACAGCAGGGCCCCGTTCCCCGTACCTGGTTCAACTAAGTCGATCAAGATGTCATTATCCAGATTCAGTTAACCCGATGTTTGAAGCCGGGATTTTCCTGTTCCTCGAAGGTGGATTCAGTCTTGTTAACTCGATTCAGACTTGAGACCCAGGCTAAGTGCGCGCGGCCGCTTCAGTTGAAAAGCCAGCACGTATCGATGGCAGAGATCCTGATTCTCTAACGGCATTGATTGATTGATTGATTGATTGATTTAAAACTTTATTAACAAGATTGCAGAATGGGTACAATACAGTACGGCTCAATAGCCTCGCCGACAAGTTAAATGCATAATCTATAGGCACATTTTAAGTCCCTTATTACCCCAATCAATCAGATTATATTTATTTAAATGTAACTGCTGGCAATAGGCTTAATGGATTGAATAATGAAATGAGATCTTGCTAGCGAAAATAATTATTTCAACTCTTTCAGAATAAGTATACAAAAACAAGCCCAAAGATAAAGAGTATATCTAATTGATACGAATGAATAGATACTTATGAGGATATCTCTACTGTATGCGCTTAGGTATCATGTAATATAATACATCGTTCCTAAAGTTTTCAGGCCGCGACCCCCGAAATAACGGTGTCAGAGAGCCGCGACCCCCACTATTATATAGAGGTGGTTGAAACATGCAAACGTTCACACGCACACATATGCATTGGAGGCTTTTAACATGCACAATAACTACACAAAATAACACAATAATCAAACAACCATAAAATGAATACATATAGCGTGTTTCATTTAGAAGGCTATAATGTTCAACTCACCTAATGAGATGGATGCGCATAGTCTGGGTTTAATTTTGGAGACAGCGACTCTGAGATCATCCTCCACATTCATTCAGACGTGATCTGTACTTATTTTTTATATAAGTCAGTGCAGATAATGTTCTTTTCGAATAGGTAGGTATAGCTGTGCCGCATATTCCCCCTCAATTGATATCTAGTCGGCATCGGAGGTGGGCAGCGAGCTGGGACACATTCTCCATCAGAAACAAGCGCGCCTCATCCCGCAGCTCAAACAGGTGTCATGCAGTATGTAGGAAATCCATAGGCTGAATATGATTTATTATCAGCATTTATTTGACCAGTTTAATGTATTTTAATTGTTTTTAATTATAGGCCTATTTCACACATTCTATGAAATCAATACATTCTGGAAATCATCTCGCGAAAACATTATTCAGAATGGTATAATGGGATCAAATAGCACCTACGGGAGGCTGCAATTCGAAACTGGCCCCCGTAAATGTCCAAACACCCCCTCCCACCCACCCACCCCCCCCCCCAATGTACAGTTTCCTCCCCCTCGTATATATATTTTCTGTTAGGATCTCTGTTTAACAGTACTGTATATTTGCATATCTTGTATGTCACAAATGTAACAGTACTGTATATCTGTATGTCATGTATGTCATAAATGTCATGATATATCTGTATTATCTGTATGTCATGTATGTCATAAATGTCATTATGAATTGAAAATGGGGGACCCTGATGTAAACAAGACGAAAGTCTTTCTCTGGGTCTGCATCCCCTTAACAATTGTGTGTATTGAGCCGTACTGTATTGTACCCCATTCTGCAATCTGTTAATACAGTTTCCAATCAATCAATCAATCTCTGAGGAAGGGAGCTGCCATTTTGTTCCGAGGGAGTGGCCAGCTTATATCCAGCTAACTCAACTAAACCTGCTCTGGAGCAGGTTCAAACTTTTCGATCTGTTGCCATAGTGACTTAGAAAATCCGACGTCGGGGAACGGAAATGTCTGGCTTAAGTCAAGCTATGCTGAACATTATCCGGCTAACTCAGTTAGCCAGGTATGGGGAACAGGGCCCAGTTGTCACTGAGAGGTTTTGTTTTGTTAGTTTTTGTTCCCTTGTTCTGTTTATTAGTCTTGTGTCATTGAAACCCTTGGACTTGCTGCCGTCTCCACTTGTCTGCTATTGGGTCCGACTCCTACGTACACCACCACCTCGTGACAGCGCCTCCTTCAGGAAGGCCACGTCATTGGACATCGGGTGTTTTCACAAAGCAGACCAATGCAACTCATGTTTGAATGCCCTGTACCCTCCTCTGATTTGTACTTTTTATAATTCCTTTACTTTTTGCCATTTTAACTTCACGTTAACTTAGCATAATTCACAAGCCATTGATGTTGCTGTTTGACGTATGTTTTGACGCCTGTATTGCTCTGTTTTCCACTGCAACGTGAAGTAGAAGCTTTAGGTTTTCCACAACTACGTGAAGTAGAAGAGGTTTTATACAACTACTGTACGTGAAGTAGAAGCTTTAGGTTTTGCACAACTACGTGAAGTAGAAGTTTAGGTTTTACACAACTATGTGAAGTAGAAGCTTTAGGTTTTACACAACTACATGAAGTAGAATCTTTAGGTTTTACACAACTATATGAAGTAGAAGCTTTAGGTTTTACACAACTATGTGAAGTAGAAGCTTTAGGTTTTACACAACTACATGAAGTAGAATCTTTAGGTTTTACACAACTACATGAAGTAGAAGCTTTAGGTTTTACACAACTACATGAAGTAGAAGCAGGTTTTACACAACAATGTAGTCATCGTTTGTTTCCCACAAATACTACAATATAATAAAAACAATTATATATGTTTTTAAAATCTTTTTTGTCCTGATTATGTAAGGCCCGTTATTGTATTCTGTTACTCCCGAAGCCTGCACATCACACACACAAATACCGTGCACCTACCAGCCTTGAGCTGGACGTGGTACTCCAGGGCTTGTGGATGCTCAGGATCTGACAGCATATTCAGGTCTCTGTTTGGACACACGTAGCAAGAAAGCTCCCATTACAATGTGTTACAGTATGATGATCAGACAATAGCCTGGATCCAGCCTCCTGAATCACCCACTTTTCTAAATTACTATAATAATTATTATATGATTCAATTCAGTAGATTCGCTACGACAAACAAATTAACAAGACAGCCAGAACTGAACAGATGCAATAAGAAATGTGACTTGTAGTAATATTGATCACAGTGTCTGAATCAGTCAAGTTTATAGAATGTGTAATGCATTTGGTAGAAAGGGGGTGGGTGGTATAATGTAATGGGGGAAAGAAAGAAGGTGCAGTTAAGGGATGTAGAACAACTTAATCGACCCTACCTCAAGCCCCGCCCTCTCTTCCTCCAATCACAACTGTTGCTTCCCTTGTCCAAGCGAAGTGGTGGTAGTGATTGGAGGATCAAGAAAGGAGGGCTGGGCTTGAGATAGGGTAAATTGCGTGCGAGGGGTCCGGTGGGATCGAGGGACGGATGATGACATAACTATGACTCACAGTCTCACACAGACATCGGCCTCTGCGCATGCCTGTCCCATGATGCACTGCACCTCCTCATAGGTCCTTCCTGTCAGAGGGATCCCGTTCCACTCCAAGACCTGCATTCCTGTGGAGAGAGAGAGAGAGAGAGAGAGAGACATACAGACAGACATATTATATTGTATAGAGTTTGTGTTTAAACATGTCATCCCTTCCTATATATCAGATTACAGAACTGTATTTGGATGGCTGCATAGTTCACACTGTTAAAAGTAGATGTTACACCTCAATCTAGAGCTTTTTATAAAAATAATGTTACCCTAGCCCTATTTGCTACTCATCAATGATGTTGTAGTCAATGAGGGTCATGCTCCTGTCTGTGCAAGCTGACTCAAGCCCCCTGACATCGACTGTGTGCACCGTAGAGTAGATCTGGGTTGTCTCCAGTCAGCGTATACAGACGGGGAGCTTGACTTTGCATTGTTTTGTGGCTAGCTAGATGAGCTAGAATGTGGAACAGCATGGATTGTACTGAGAAAGGACTCTACCGATCAATAACATCATTAGTAAGAAGCAAAATAATACATTTTAGGGTTCGAAAAATAAATCTGAAATATGCCTTTAACCCTTTCACTACCACACTACCAAAGGGTTAACCCTTTCACTGTGATGATACATGAGGTTAACCGTCTGTAGTGTGGTAGTGAAGGGGTTAACCGTCTGTAGTGTGGTAGTGAAGGGGTTAACCTTCTGTAGTGTGGTAGTGAAAGGGTTAAGGGCAATGGGATCTAGATGCTACCATGTTGTTTTCATGTAGATTTAGGCCTGCCATGCACATCGGCAAAAGAGAAAAACCATTGCACTCTCAAGGTACAGTATTTATTTTATGGGGGAAATGTTGCATTCTGTAATGTGTTGTACAGTGCATAACCCCATAATGTCTAGTTAAATTGACCTTTCTCAAGCCCCGCCCTCTCTCCTTGATCCTCCAATCACAACTGTTGCTCCCCTCTGGGCTTGAGATAGGTCCAATAGTAGTGAGTTGTCCACACCAGGGGCGGATTTAGGATTGTAGGAGATCCGGGGCTTATCCCAGATGGGCCCCCCCCCCCCCCATTTTTTTTTTTTATATTTTTTTTTTTTTTGTATTTTTTTTGTATTTTTTTTTTTATTTTTTGGGCAGGCAATGGGTGGTTTGGAGGGGGTCCGGCACAACCCCCTCCACGACAGATTTTTTTTGAATTTAATGAACCTGTACGTGCAGTTTCCTGCAATATAGAGCCTTCAATCTTGACCAATAAAGCTGCTCTTTTCACTATAAAACTCAGTTAACCATAACGTAGTTATGGTTAGATTTATATATTGGGGGGGGATATATCATATTTTTCATATAATCAAAAAGTGGTGGAGCAAGATCATACCTTTGCTCCCCCAAGTTCAATAGTGGGAGAGCAGAGATGCTCCGAATGCTCTTATGGCCAGGCGTCTATGATTCACTGATACAAAGTAAAATAGTGCAGTGCAATAAAATAGTTAGTCAAATAGAATAAAATAATGCAATAGTGCATTGCAATAAAATAGTTATCATCGTATTTTTTCGGGAGGCCGGTAAGGAGTGCATTACAGTAGTCGAGTTGGCTTGAGATAAAGGCATGGATCTGGTTTTCAGCGTCCTTTTGATTTATAAATGGCCGTACTTTAGCTATGTTTCTAAGGTGGAAGAATTAAGTTTTTGTCAACTTGTTGATTGTGATTTAAAGCTTAGGTCTGAGTCTACCATAACACCAAGACTTAACTCACTCAAATACAGTTAGCAGCTGGATAGACCACAGATGGAAATTAGCTTCTGCTAAATCTGGTGCAAACATATTTTCATGTAACAATGATGAATTGTAAAAAAAAAAAAAAAAAAAAAAAAAAAAATATATTTTTGATTTATTTTTTTTAAATAGATTCGGGGCTTTTCAGAATACATCCGGGGCTTGAGCCCAGGTAGCCACCCCCTAGCTCCGCCCCTGGTCCACACGTGTTAGAGGAAGGCTGAGGTGGCATGCCGGAGGTAGAAGCACCCAGTGGAAAGAGAAAGTGAAGGAGTGCAACACCGCAAACTCACACTCCCCTCCCAGCAGAGCAGACGCAGGCGTCACACTTACACAAGCGAACCCTCGTCTTCAGATTAGACTTTTGCTTACGAAGCAACTCGGCAGCCGATGCTGTGACAATAAAGGCATGAATTAATTTGTCTTTCTCCGTTTGCATGAAAGGCAGTGCTCATTTAGTTCTCTCTTCCACTCTTTCTCCCTATCTCTCTTTGTATATCTCCCTCTCTCTCTTTCCCTCTCTCTCTCTCTCCCCCTCTTTCTTTCTTTCTCTCTTTCTCATTCCCTCTCTCTCCGTCTCTCTTTCCCTCTAACTCTCTCTCTCTCTCTCTCTCTCTCTCTCTCTCTCTCTCTCTCTCTCTCTCTCTCTCTCTCTCTCTCTCTCTCTCTCTCTCTCTCTCTCTCTCTCTCTCTCTCTCTCTCTGTCCTCCTCCTCTCTGTCTGCACCAGAGGGCATGTTCCATGCAGCTCTGTTTCAGTGAGACGTAAACATTGCATTTGCATAATTCCGATTGGTCATACCCGAGGGAAGGTAAATAAAGCCAGCTTGACCGCTCCTCTTCTCTCCCTCGCCTCGCTTCCTCTGCCCGTTATGACCACTAATCTGCCTGGACATGCAAATGGGACCCGATCCCACCATGCCCATGTCAGCGTTTGTCAGCATTTCAAACCCAAAAAGAAACGGTTGTGTTGGGAGTCGGGACAGTTTTTGGCAAATAAATCCTTCAAAATCTATAATATGAAAAGTGTCCAGTCCTACACAATGTTTATGGGTTATGCCGACGTGTGTGTCTGTGTGTCTGTGCATGTGTGCGTGCATGTATATATGTGTGTGTGTGTGTCTGTCTGCACTGATTCGAAATAAAGCCTAATGACTAATGCGGCCCAGTGCTGTGTAGGGGCCTGGGTGTGTTGGCAGGGATTTTCTGCATGGGGATATGACGTGTCAAAAGACGAGATGTGACAGACCAAGACAGAAATGGTACAGCGTTCCCTCCTCTCATCTCCGTCTGGCGTTCAGCAATTCAGTGGGGCATTATTCACAGAGGGCTTACCGTGTCCCTGAAATTAATAATTTAATAAAAAAAATAACTTAAACCATTAATCTGCCTCAATGCCTCATGCTCGTACCGACATTAAGAAGTTTATCTCCTCCTGAGCACTTGTGAGAAATCAATAGAATATACAGCTGTGACCGCGCCAAGAACCTTGGTGTTGTCCTCGACGACCAGTTGAACTTCTCTGCTCACATCGCAGCGACAACCAGAACCTGCCGATTCCTCCTGAGCAACGTCAGAAGGATACGCCCCTTCCTGACAAAAGAAGCCACCCAACTCCTCGTCCAATCAACAGTCATCTCCCGCCTCGACTACTGCAACGCACTGCTCGCTGGCCTCCCGGCCACTGCCACTAAGCCTCTTCAACTCATTCAGAACGCAGCGGCCCGCCTGATCTCAAACCTACCGAAGTCGGCCCATGTCACCCCACTTCTTAGGGACCTGCACTGGCTCCCCATTGCTGCACGAATCCGCTTCAAGGCCCTCGACCTAGCATACCGTGCGGCAAAGGGAACTGCTCCCGCCTACCTCCGGTCAATGGTCTCTAACTACACACCCTCAAGACCCCTACGCTCTGCATCTTCTGGCCGCCTCAGACCTACTCCTATCCAAGCTCCGGGAGGGTCATCAAAGAGAAGTCGCCTATTCTCAGTCCTTGCCCCACAATGGTGGAATGAACTACCCACCCCAGTTAGGACAGCCGAAACACGTCCAATCTTTCGCCGTCGACTAAAGACGCACTTCTTCAACCATTATCTGAATTAAAAAAAAAAAAAAAAAAAAAAAAAATCTAACCCTAACTAACCATACTGTCATGCACTTGTCCTAATAAACTAACCTACACTGTAGCACTCAACACTTTGATGAACATTGTTACTCAGCTGATAGAGTTGTGCTCTTCCTGATGGCTTGTCGTACAGAACTTGTAAGTCGCTTTGGATAAAAGCGTCAGCTAAATGACTAAATGTAAATGTAAATGTACACCTCCCTCAGCTTAATTTGAACCCCACACAGTGTATTCAGTGGCTATTTTCAAAGGGAACAATGTGGATGCATGGGCTATCTGTTGTTTGCCTAAATGTCACTCTGTGTTTCCCCAAAACTGGCATCCCGGTTGACTTCTAACAGACCGGTGAATGTTGACTACTGTATATAACATAAGGTGTAGCCTACACGGGGTCCAATAGGACCAGACGGGTGTATTCTCCCCCCCCCTCCATCTTACCTTCTACTACTTGTCCTGTCTGTTCCGCTGCTCCCCCAGGGGTAACCTTGGCGATGTAGGCTCCCATCTCCCCTCGGCTCCCCGGGATCTCCTTCCCCCCGACCACCCGGATCCCAAGACCATTCCCTGAAGGAAAAGGAAACGTATAAATCCTCATCAGCAAAACAAAGATAGGATAACTCCTGTGTGTGTGTGTGTGTGTGTGTGTGTGTGTGTGTGTGTGTGTGTGTGTGTGTGTGTGTGTGTGTGTGTGTGTGTGTGTGTGTGTGTGTGTGTGTGTGTGTGTGTGTGTGTGTGTGTGTGTGTGTGTGTGTGTGTGTGTGTGTGTGTGTGTGTGTGTGTGTGTGTGTGTATTTGTGTACCAGAGACACTGGTGTCCTTCAGGTCTCTCTGCAGTTTGACGCAAGTGTGAGGGAAGACATACGGCACCAGCTTCAACTGACGGAGAGAATAAATCAGGGCATGAACAAAACAGCCATTCGAGAATAGAGGTGTCTATCAAACTCCCATTCATTGTTGTGGTATTTCCACAACAATCAATTTGACCTTTTGCAAAAAAGAAACAAGGACTGACATACAGTAGCAATCACCCAGTCTGCCTTTAGACTCTTACTTCCTGCCCTTGACATCAGTGGTCCAACACCGCAATGACAAGGGAACGTGTGTGATGTAACATTACAGTCCGTTAAGATCAAATGACATTAGGCTGAGACACATGGATACTAGGTGGTGTTTGGGAAGCTAATAGTTAAACCATGCTATGCCAATTGTATCATTCATAATTCATATTATGGCAGCATTAGGTCGGATCTCACCTGCCTCCTGTCCAGGATGTGTCCACTATGTGGGCGTCCTTCTCTGGGCTTATCAAACCAATCGGTGTCCTCCCTCCTCAGGTGGTAGGCTGTACAAGAAGAGGGAGTGGTCATACACCTCACACAGACCCGTCAGCCAGTTAGCTCGATCTGTCTCTGGTTTAACCAGGCTTTATTAAAGTCTGGGTAAAGTGAACATAAATGTGTTCTGAGGTTGTTACACCACAGACAAATACACAGTGTTGTTAACCACACAGCCAATTTTCTTTTTTAAATGATTATAAAACCCAGCCCAAAAACAGCTCATCTGGCTGCTCAGACCATGTCTCAGGATTATGGAAGCGTGGTCAGACCATGTCTCAGGATTATGGAAGCGTGGTCAAACCATGTCTCAGGATTATGGGAGCGTGGTCAGATCATGTCTCAGGATTATGGGGGCGTGGTCAGATCATGTTTTAGGATTATGGGGCCATGGTCAGATCACACTTGATTGACAGCTCCCTTCAGATCAAATTACATTTTATTTGTCCATTTAATCACTATAACATTTTACTATGAACTACCGAATCTATCAAATAGACCCTACTTGGTTAGAAAGCTTGACTAACTAGCAATCTAAGTTAGACCACCCAAATCTGTGTTTTTGTTTAACTATACCTCCCAGAGTAAGGCGCTAATCTTCTCAGCATTCTCCATTCAGATACATGAAATGGGTAGCATTTGGTTAAACATTTTGCTACAAACTGCCAAATCTATCAAATTAACCCTACTTTGTTAGAAAACTTGCATAATTAACTAACTAGCAAACTAGGGTTGACCACCCAAATCTGTGTTCTTATTTAACTATACCTCTAATTAGTATGGTGCTAATTGCTTTTAGCATTTTACATTCATATACATGAAACAGTTAGCATTAGCTTTGCAATGCTACACGTTTGAGCTACTTATCAACTCCAGGAGAACCATGCTAATGCATTCTAGTTTGTATAATGTTTGGGGAAGGGTTATGCTAATGCTTGTAGTTTGTCTATAGTGTTAGGGGAGGGGTTATGTTAAGGATGCAGTGTGTCATCAAGCCATGATTTAAGGCCCGCCCAAAAAGTCCTGAACACAAAAAAGCAGTCTAACTCCACAATTCAGTACTACATAGTCTTTTCACAGCAACTATTATTAGTATAACTTGTTTAGAAACAAATGTCTAAATTTGCTTTACCCAGACTTTAATGACATGGTTTCTTCAACTTCTCAAGTCAGGGAGCCAAATGTGATGTTTTTTTTCTTGTTGTGGGACCCAGGCTCATTGAAACATAATCATAAGACATTATGGTACTACTGTCATGTTGGGACCCACAAGAAGAAGGCTCACAACCCATTTTGGGGGTCCTGAAGCGATAGTTTAAAGATGCCAGGCCTTGAGGGGGCCGGTTGGTGCAGAAACCAATCTTGCCACCAGGCTATGGCAGAGCCTCAGCTCCAGTTATGACTCACAAGAGTGCAGGACACATCCATACATCCCTCCTATAGCTGCAGGGACATCACTGATCTGTCCTGACTGGGTAGGTGGAGGCAGAGCGGTACAGACTCCCCTCCATCCTGTCACACACTGCTATATGAGATCAGATGATCACTGCAAACACTGAATGAAGGATGAATGCATTTCCAGGGTGTTTTAACTAGTTTGGCATGCTTTCGATGTCATGCAGTGCGCCTCCGTTTGAGCGTGTGAGGGTTGTTTGAGTTCACCTACTTCTAGGGGATGGGGGGTGGGGGTAAATATGTAAATACCCAGTGTTAAATCTTTAACAACATGATAGCAAAACCTACCATACTTCAAACATCTGCAGAAGAAAAAACAAGTGCCCACAAAGCTATATGCTGACGTTTGAAGCTGTCAGGAAAACCCTTTGAGGGCCTAACGGACGTCATTGTTCTGGTGTAGAATAGATTTAAGTTTGAATGTGCTCTGCGTTGTCTAATTGGACAGAGTCATTTAACTCCATTATCAGTGTGAGAGAATGCATCCATCATGGTGTGTGTGCACTAACGGCCTGATGGCCAAGTATGATGGAGGTAAATGTTGCCCATTACAGTCTACATGTTTTGTATCAGATTACACCTATCCTTGAATCCTAAATCTAAGCAAAGTTAGAGTTGAACTCCTGACTTTGGAATCTTCAGAAAGGGGCAACATCGACCTTCAGAATTGTATTTGCTTCAGCAAAATAAAAAATAAATAAAACCCCATCATGTGTTTACTGTATCGCCGTTCAGACATAAAAACATTGTTGTGGTAACATGTATGTATGATCGTACAATATGCAAACGAGGTATACCCTGTGGCCTTGCAACAGTGCATGAACATGGAGATGGGTCTGATTATGCTGACAGAACCACTGTGATGTGTGTCATTCCAGAATGATGCATCGCCAGAACCACCACATGACATATTACCGGTACCATCGAGATGGGGTTCATTCCAGAATGGATCTGAAATGCATAGCTACTAACAGCACTGCTAATATGGAATAATGTATTGTGCAACAGTACCATCGACACGCGTGGGTCATTCCAGAATGGGGTCCGGTATGTTTACAGTACCAACCGGATGTGGATCATCCAGAACCATGAGGCGTGTGGGTGGAAGGCATACCTCTCTATGGAGCTAGATGGGGGTGCTGTCTCACCTTCTATATTCCAGTTTGGGCCTCCAGCTGGGATACAAAGTTATATGTATACTTCTTTAAAAAATATATATAAATATATCTTCAACAACATAAACTAAGAGACTACAGGAAGAATGCTAAACCCAGATTGGTTTAGTGAATATACGTTTATCACATGCATTGAGCTCAATAGTCAGTGCGGAGGCATGCTTTGTGGCTAGAAATTATTCTAACATTATTAGTGTTTCATAAAATATACATTTCTAAAGAGAAATGTATGAAAGAGGTTGATAAAAAAAAAAACAGATTACCAATAAGGGGATAATAATGTCCATTATCATCTACTGTCAGTGTTTGACCTATCTCAAGCTCCGCCCTCTTTTCTTGATCCTCCAATCACAACTGTTGCTTTCCTTTTGCCCGAGGGAAGCGACAGTTGTGATTGGAGGATCAAGAAAAGAGGACAAGGTTTGTGACAGGTCAATAGGTATAGGGCTAGTACATTAAAGATCCCCTCCACTCAAAATGTGTTTTTCTTTTGGTTAACTCATTCTTGGAGGCACGACTTTGACTATACAGATTGTTATTTATGCATAACTTGCCATCGGAGCACCTTTTTCTACATTATTCCCCTGAAGAAGCAGAGTGTCTCTGTACTTCCCTGAAATCTGAGTTGCATGTGTCACTAATCTGCTGAACCTCTCATAGTTCAATATGTGGTAACTTATACACAAGCTAAGTAGGTGTTGACATGTCTTGAAAATAATATAAGCTGCCAACTTGAAATTCCTGGTAAATATCAATGGGTGCTTGTTTACAATTAGCATGTTCATAGATCCTTGCATTCTCAATGAGGGTAAATGTGTAGAGATTTCAGTAGTTTATTGAAACCTTTGGTGTAAAAAACACATTGTTATTCAATATGGAAATGCTTTAAAGGATAACTCCAACATTTTGGGAAATTAGCTTATTTAACATCTTCCCTGGAGTTAGACAAGAAGATACATACCTTTTTTGTCTCTGTGCGTGCATTTAGCTTAGGGAACAGACGCTCCGTTAGCATAGCTTAGCTTCATCACTGGAAGTGAGGCAGGACAGTACCCTGACGTTCCCTACAGGTTTGTTGATATTCTCATTCCTTCAAAGGATCTGAACCGATTGAAGTTTATGGATACCATGAATTAAAATCCTCTTACCTTGACGATTAAAAGCCTCCCAATTTAGAAAACAGTAATCCAATGGCTGGTATTGATATACTACTAACTACTGCACGCTAACGGAGCTAACCGGACACTCAAGCAGATAACGAGAGCAATGACTTCCTTTCTGGGGGGTTTCAAAATAAAAGAGCGACGTCTATAGCAGCGGAAAACGTTTATTTTGTACATTATCTAACGTTAACACGAACCTAAACTAACTTTAGGTTAGTTGTAACGTTAGTTTAGGTTCGTGTTAACGTTAGATAATGTACAAAATAAACGTTTTCCGCTGCTATAAACGCCGCACTTTTATTTTGAAAACCCCAGAAAGGAAGTCATTATATTTGCTTTACACATCCTGTTCTGCGTTAGCTCCGGTTAGCTCCGAGCGTCCAGTAGTTAGTAGTATATTATCAATACCAGCCATTGGATTACTGTTTTCTAAATTGGGGAGGCTTTAAATCGTCAAGGTAAGAGGATTTTAAGTCATGGTATCCATAAACTTCAATCGGTTCAGATCCTTTGAAGGAATGAGAATATCAACAAACCTGTAGGGAACGTCAGGGTACTGTCCTGCCTCACTTCCAGTGATGAAGCTAAGCTATGCTAACGGAGCGTCTGTTCCCTAAGCTAAATGCACGCACAGAGACAAAAAAGGTATGTATCTTCTTGTCTAACTCCAGGGAAGATGTTAAATAAGCTAATTTCCCAAAATGTTGGAGTTATCCTTTAAGGGTTTGAAATACATCTGGAGGGGATCTTTAAGAGCAAGGGTAGTTTTTGAATTTAACTAGTGGGATACTCTACCGTGTCTGATACTTTCATGAAAGATTCTGGTATCATCTCTGTTCAAAGCCAGCATGGAGTCACTTAGTGCTGTAACCAAGGCAGATGGACACTCTTATATGGGGTCAGGATAAATACCTAACTATACAAAACACCGAACACACACCTAATTATCTTGCCAGGGTTATAACTATAACCCAATTATACCTCACTGGCAATTTGTCAAGGAAATCTGTAAAAGCTAAGGCTGTCCACCCTCTAAATAGATCACCCTCGTGCATAATTTATCTTGTGTATGTATCATATTCATACTGATAGTAAGAATTGATGTGAGTAAAACCTACAGTGCATCAAAACCAAATGAGATCAAATGCATGCAATCTGCATGAGCATTTGTTTGCCCATCGATAGTGTATTGTTTTAAATAACTCATTTATCTCTTCATTAAATCATTCATTATCAAGTCTGACTAGAAGTGAATCTACTTGTATTGTAGATATCAGTAGCTGCATATATGGATTCCCTCTGGACACAAGGGGTCATTAATTAAATCTATACAGTTCTAGAGTACATTGTAAAGTACACCCTGGACGGACAGGAGCAATCCCAGACTTGCAACCCCCCCTCCCCCCCCGGGAAAAGATGGAGAGAGTACATGTCATATCACATGAGGACATGCACAGTTCACACAACAGGAGACATCCAGAGCAGCCACACAACACGCAGGCAGAAAACATTAATTTTTATTAAGATGGAGAGTCAAAAGCTATTACACAACATGCATGGATGCAAAATCAAAGTAAAGGCAAAGAGAGAGAGAGAGAGAGCGTGACATACAGTAAACAAAGCACAAAGTGAAACACATTAATAAATATAGTGCATAAGTGTAGTAAATCTAACTAACTAAAATAACATAATCCTCAAAGCTCTTATACAACTGCACAATAATCCTAGGACATGGTTACACTGCAGCGTAGTGTGACCTCCTGAGTACTGGACTACTTCTGTGAGAGTATATGTACAGTATAGACGACTGGACAGGGGCTGAAGAGAAGCAGTCACTTAAGCTAAATGCCTTGTGACTGCATCCACAGAACACTTACGCTAAGTACACTCAGACGCTGTGATTCAGCACTATACCTCCACAATATACCAGTAGCCGTGAGGGTGGTTCAGAAGAGTTAAATATATACATGTTTTTGAGGCGATGACCTACTTCTCACAAAGGCAGACACTACGTATTTTCTGTGCTGGCTGGGAAGACAGAGCATGTAAGCCTCTAGCCACTGCCTGTCGTCCTATCACGTAGCAAAAAGAGTACTTTACAGTGTCAAGTTAAGCAAAAATACATCTCGCCATCCGCTACAACACGAATACATCTATTCACCCTCTAAATCTGGGTCTTCTGAACCCATTCTGAACATCATTCTGTCTATGAGGCACTTCACGTGTGACAATCAAATACTGTACTTCTAATGTGTCTGTGTCTTTTATACATCGACCTATGCAGTTTAAACACATTTGATCAATGAACTGCGAAAGTGACAATGCCGTAAAAGAAGGGAAAAGGGAACCATGCTGACGAGGACCACATGGGACACGGACACCAGCATGTGATTAGTGTCATACATAAACTCTGAAGCGTTATGTATCGGTGAGCATGGCGTGGAAACAAAGAGAGGAGCAGGCAAACATGGAACCTGCAGAGGTGGAAAGTCACTACAATGACGTCTAGTTACCAGTTACTAGAGCCAGTATCATTTGGAATCATTTACCTCTTGATATCCGCAAAGAAAAAAACTAAATATTGTTTAAAAAGAGACTGAATATGCACCAATTAAGTGTTTGATGACAGGTTGTTTAATTTTCTTTGTTTGTTTAGTTGGGTTGATTGGACGCTTATAGAAATGTGCTTTTGGTTCATGTTTGTATAGGATGACAATGACTCATTTTTACTGTATCAATAATTGTATGTTCTTCTTTTAATTTTCCTTATTTCTTTTAATTTGTATAATATATTTTTATTAATTTACTGTATTAATGTATTATTTGTAATTTTGATTGTGTGTGGACCCCAGGAAGATTAGAAAACTGCTACGGCATAAGCTAATGGGGATTCTTTAAATAAACAAATAAACAAGTTACTGTAATTGAGTAGATCTTTCTTTTTTTTAAGGTTTTTAACAACATTTTGAGTACAGCAGCCTGCACCTTTACTTCTGCTTGGGTTATTTATGTATTGATTATTGATTACAATGAGACCTGTAATTTACAGTAAAACATGGTCCTGTTCTTACCCCGAACCAAATATACTAAGTTATACTATTGTTGGTGATATGATTAAAAATAAACCATCCTCAAACCTTGGACCTATATACTGTAGACCCATCAATCTAGTTTGATTAAATATATAGCAGTACTCTTCCCACCTCTGCAAACCTGCCAGTGAGGGAGGAATAAACACATACAGTCAAAAGATAAAAGAAATTAAATAAAACAACAAGAACAAGAATGATCTGGACGACAGATGATTGGGTAAGAGCTGATCCATGCAGACAATCATTAAGAAGACTCAGCAGTAGTAACATGCATTAGAAGCAGATCCAGAGAGTCATGGTGTTGTGACAGCCTCAGGCTCTATTTACCTTCGCTGTCAGACATGGCTCCCTGCATGTCGTCCATGATGAAGGCAATGTCTCTGTCATAGCCACGTGTCCGAGACTCCTCCCTCATATGCTGCTGTACCTCCGGCAGAGAGTGGCTTGACCCAAACTGATCCCTGGAGTCGGCAGAAATGGGAGGGAGAGGTCCGGCCGAAGCCCTTGCCATGCCCATGGGCTTCCCCACCGGGCTCAGAGGACTCTCCTCTTCAGAGTTCTGGGCCACAATGGGGATACGGCCCCGGCTTTGGCTGATGGGCAAGCTGGTGGGCTTGGCCCTGGCCACGCCAGAGGCAAATGCTGCATCTAGGACCTCTCCATCTGTCTTGAGTCTGAGTGAGGAGCTAGACAGGTCTCGTTTGATGGACAAATCTAGGCCATAGACAGAAGAGGGGCGAGAAGAGGGGCGTGATGAGGGCCGGGAGCAGGTGCCACTTGGGTAGGTGCCATCGTCCTGGACAGTGGACCTCATAGTCGGTCCCAGGCCCAGTGACTGGCCCAGAGAGCCAGCCAGGTTGGCCCCCAAAGAGGAGCCCAGGTATTTCTGCTGCTCAGACAGGTTCTTTCTTAGCCCAAAGGTGATCTCATCCTGGAGCAGCCTGGCCCTGGCAGCCAGATGGGTCACAGAGGAAGTCCCCGAGCCCATGTAACTGGTAAAATCAGGTTCCAGGTCTCTGGTCTCCTGGATAGGAGAGAACTTGACGATTGCCTTAGGGTCTATCATTGCCTTCTTGTTCTTCACCTGTTTCTGGTAAAGCACAGCTGCAGGGAGCTGCTTTGCAGCTTGTTTTTCAAGGGTCAGCCTGCCGATGCTATACTTCTCTCCTTTGGGGAAGTGGCGGAAACTGGCGTCACTGGGGAGGTACTGGGGCAGGCCCAAGCCTGTAAGGTGCTCCAGACCCTCTGTCCCTCTTCTGAACTCCTGCTTGATCTGCTGTTTAAGCAGCTTCAACTCATACGGTTCCTCCATAGTGTCCTCTTCTCCTTTACCATAGCCCTGCATCCCAGATGAACCCAGGAATTCCGCCACCTGATTTAACATATCATTTAGCCATATAAGAACAATAAGTAATTAATTTAGGCATATTTTTTCCACGTGTCTTTCACAAAAAACAACGATGAACAGTAGATAAAATAGTAAAAAGTAATAGACAGGCACGGCCTGCAAACAACATACAAATAACAGGCATATGAAAACAGAGAATATAAAGAGCTGTAGACAATATATTTACCTCTGCCGTGCGCCTGGCCTCTGCTGCCCTAAGCAGTCGGTCTGCCTTGGACAGCTCCTTATCTGGCAGGCTGAATCCTGAGCCTAGGCCCCCGGTGCCCTTGGTCAGCTCCCCTATGTCCTCTATCAGCACATAGTTCCTGTTGTTGTGATGGTCAATATCAGCATAGAAGGACTCTGCAGAGATACTGGACATGGGACTGGAGGCCATGCTCCTCTCGTCCAGCCCCAGCCTCAGGTCCAGGTTGGCGAACTTGCCTCCCAGGTGAGCCACCCCGTAGCCACTCTCCGAGGACGCGGGCACGATGAGCAGCGGCTGGTTGCGGATGACCTCGTAGTTGGTCTTAGGCTCCAGGTCAGAGAGCGCCGCCTGCCGCTGCTTCCCCTGCTGCACGAGTAGAGCGTGTTGATAGCTAGCGGTCTGGGCCTGGGGGTGGGAGAGCGAGACACTCTGATAGGGAGACACCTGCTGGTGGTAGAGGGCCTGCTGCTGCTGGTAAAGATTCTGTTGGGTGTAGTGCCCAGTGGCCTGGGTCTGGGGGACATACTGGGCATAGTGGGAGTAGGGGCTGGTCAGGGTGGAGTACTGGGAGTCGGCCTCCGTCTGTGGCGGGATGAACTGGTCAAAGTCGGACTGCGGGGCCGTGCGAGGTCTCTCTAGACCGTCTCCCCTGGCCTCCCTGATGTTGCTGACCTCACTGTCAGACATGTAGTCCCTCTCCTCAGCCACGCCCTGGAGATAGGCCCTCTCTCTTTTCTCTCTTTCTTTCAGCAAGGCCTCCTTACGCCGGTTGATGCCCATCTCCAGGTACCTGCAGACATTCGGGAGGGGGGGATGAATATTTGTACAATTTCAATATTTGTGATTGATGAACACACCAACCAATGGAAGTAAATGAAGAGTTCATTTGCAAAAACTGATTTATTATAATTTCATTATATATCATTATACTATCATTATATATTTATTTATACGTATTTAAAATTTGTATTCAACTTAACTTCATTTTCATTCATTCATTTTAAGAATGTATTATCTGTTTTTGCCAATGAACTCTTCAAATGATGGGTGCCCACACAGTAATACCTTTACTATGTGTGAATGTGGAGGGGTCTCAGTGAGTGATGTCGCGGCAGCCATTTAGCCCTTAGGCTAGCGGAGTGGAAAGGTGAGAGGTGAATCATCCAATAGTGATTGTAACAAGGGATATCAATTTAAATGGGAAAGATACTAATCCACTTGATAAATGGGAAATCCTTTAACCATGATTTGCTTGCTATGAATTATATGAATGAATGTCAAGGGGTCCTTTGTGACAAAAATAATTGAGAGCCTATATACTACAGTACTGTATATCCTACTGTGAGTATTTTAATCTTGGGGATCTTACCGCAGTTTGGCGTCAATCTCTTTCTCCTCCTCATCCAGTTCAGCCTGTTTCTTGCGGAGTTTGGAGGACTCTCTCTCCACCAGGTCCAGTTCCTTATCGATGTCCTGCAGGATCTTGGCCCGCGCCATAGTTGTGTTACGGGCCAGACGGCGGCGGGCGGAGTTAGTACTGTAGCCAGACCGGCCACTCAGAGATTCATCTTCAGGAGGAGGGTCTGGCAGGGTTCTCTTCACTTTCTTGCCTGTACCAGAGGGAGAACCCCGGCCCTGAAACACAGGAACATACACACATTTTATAAATTAGACACAGATTATATATGACTAACTTAACACCAAAGACAACATAGTTTTGCAAACTATAACCTAATATAATTATGTGATGTTTTGTCTGTGTATATTTTAGAGCAATAGTGGGGAAATATTAAATAAACCGGTACAGAATGAATTCAGAAACCAAAGATTGAGAATGCTAGCTCTAATATGTACTATACATTTTCTGCAATCACTCACAGAGTAGCTGTCTGCATAGTATCCACCCATCCTGTCCTCTGTGGTAGGGCTGAGGGATTTAGGATCAGACAGAGACTTCTGTCCAGCCTTTAGCATCCTGGGACCGGAGGAGAACCTGGACGGGTCGGCGGTGAGCATCCTTTGACCTCCCATAGACCTCTCGGGGGAGATGGGCGAAACAGGGGTGGAGTAGATTACTTTAGACTTAGAGCCGTCTGCTGTTAGATACGAGCTGTATCCAATCTCAATGGTGTGGTGCCTCCTGTCCAAGTCTGTCTGGCAGCTCAGGCTCCCTCCTCTCAGGGAGTTCTCTGGGGCTGAGATGTGTTTGATAATTTCCACCTTGGTTTCCACCTGGATGTTGGGTCGTTTAATGGTGCCTGAGTGGTCAGTCTGGACGGAGATCTCAGCTACAGTCTGGATGGCGATGCTGGCGACCTTGGAGCTGTGTTTCCCTTCGCTGCTGTGTTTGCGAGAGCGGCGTCGGGCCCGTGCGGGGGCGTCCCACTCGTCCTGGTCCTCCTCGTCGTCGTCAGTCTGAGCACAGCTGTCTACGTTCCTTTTGTTGTTCCTCTTCCTCCTACCTACATAGTGCCTGTCTGCCGAGTCTTCATCATCTGTCTGTACACCACTATCCACTATCTTCTTCCCCGCATCCTGCTCAGCCTGTTTCGACCCGGCTGGAAGCGTCTTAGTTAGTTGAAGGTGTTCCTGACCTTCCTCTAACTGGGTTCCCGTGGACGGGGTTGTAGACTCATCTCTGACAGGCCAGTACTGACCCCCGTCCCCTACCCCTGCATACTGGGCCTCCAGCAGGTTCCCTGTAGTGCTGGGGGTGGTGCCATAGTGCTCATCTAGCTGCCGCTGGAGCTGCAGTTGAAGCTGTTGTATCTGCTCCAGCTGCTCTTTCTGCTGGGCGTACGTCTCCTGCTGGGCCACCATGTGAGCGTGGTGCTCCTCCTCCTGTTGCAGAAGAAGCTGCTGTTTCAGAGCCTGCAGCTCCTCCAGCTCCCTCTGAACCATCAGCTGCTCCTGTTCACGGTAGCGCTGGATCTCTTGCCTCTCCCACTCCAGCTCCTCGGCCAGGCAGAGCTGCTTCAGCTTCTCCAACTCTAGGAACTCCCTCTCCATCTGGTACTGGGCCATCTTGGTGTTGTCCAGACCAGGGAATACGGGAGATGAGGCCAGAGCATCCAGAGAGGCTGCTATAGCTTCCAGGGTGGTGTCTGAGTACATGTCAGGGTATCCCGTAATTATGTCAGCCAGAGCCACAGGTAAGAGCTCCTTAGGCAGCCCTGTGTCTAGGGGAATGATCTGGCCCGGGTCTGTGGTAGGGATGAACCCATAGGGGTGTGGCACCTGCTGGTTTTGCAGAGTAGTTGTGGGTGGTAAGGTTGTGCTGAAGATGGATCCTGGCTGAGTGGTAATGGCATAGGTAGATGGGACTGGGGCTGCTACTGAGGAATACACTATTCCATCTGATGTTCTAAGAACACTATTTACACCAAAACCAGCTGCAGGGACTTGGGAATATGGGGCAGAGATCATTCCAGTGTAGGCTCCAACAGCTTTGCTGGTGTAGTCTAGAGCTTCACCTGCCACAATGAGCCCAGAAGTATACGTTTTAGTCAATAAAATATATTAGGATATTAAAATATATATTTGTATATATATATATATATATAAATAAAGATCATGCTTTATTGGATGATTTGAAAAGAAAACCATAACAAATGCAAATATCTTGAGTCATTTCCGCTAGCACGATGCAAAGCCAAAATATCGAGGGAGAACACGCAGGCACACGCATGCATCTGCTGCAAAATGAGAACAAAGGAGAGAAATGAACATAAATTAATGTAACTATAAATGCATGCAAATTAAACATAAACTTAAACAAATTAAACAATTAATTAAATACATAAATAAAAGAAAATGTGCTACTGTGAAACATTTATATTCCCATGGATAAATCATTAGACTTCAAGAGAAAAACAACCAAATACTGCTCCAGAAAGCAAAGCATTCAACAGTAAAATAAATTGCATTATGGCTGAAGAGAGAAGGGGATTATAGGCCGTGAGCCAGGGGCCCAAATTTGGGCCATGGGTACCATCTTGGGGGACTAACTTTCATAGTGATTTTTGGGAAGGTATACACCCCTACTGCTAGAAAAGATGTGATAGCAATGCAACAGTTGGCTAGAAAAGATTTGATAGCAATGCAGCAGTTGCCTCCAAATGTGTGCTATCACCCATTTTATAACACTATCAAGCATATGTTTCAGGCCTCATGTCCGAAATGACATGCCCCAAATTAAGCATGATAGCTCCTGAACCATAAGGCCTATATGCATGTGTCTGGTCTCCTTTGATATAGGTAACAAGCTAGGACATGTGAATCCAGTGTAAGTAAACCCACGTGATCTATTACCATTCCAGAGTAAATGGAGATACAATTAAGGAAAACATAATATTTTTACCCTCGCCAGGTACATATTCTACATTTAAAAGGCAATATCACCATTATAAGCAAGATCCCATGGATAATAATTAGGGATGTCCGATATTATCGGCCTACCGATATTATCGGCCGATATTGGCATTCAAATGTGATATCGGAAATTATCGGTTTTCAAAACAAATTATTTTTATTTATTTTTGTATGTAACCTTTATTTACCCAGGCAAGCAAGTAAGAACATATTCAGAGTTTTTTATTGTCAAAAGTATGCATAATGTTGTGTTAATTCCACGACAAGAGATATGTAATGTTAATTACCTGAAATTATTCCGTTTTTTTGGGGGGGGGGAATCCTGCATATATCGGTATCGGTTGATATCGGTATCGGAAATTAAGAGTTGGACAATATCGGTATAGGTAAAAAAGCCAATATCGAACATCCCTAGTTAACATGTTACTGTGCAGGTTAAGAGGTTAAGCTGTTACTGTGCAGGGCGGCCAGGTGGTGCAGTGGGCAAGGCACTCACCACCAATGCTGGAGACGCTGGGTTCGCGTGTTCGATCCCAGCTCTCCACATTGTTTTCAGTTTGGCTGGTCGTCCGTACTAATACAATTGGCAGTATTAGAGGGTGGGAAAGCTGATGGGTGGGTCCTGGGCGTTGTAAACAGAAAAATACTCCTACAGTTCGGTCGGGGCGCCTGCTCAGCGAAGGAAGGATCTGGAGGGAGGTAGTGTGACCTTCCACACGTTACACTCTCCCAGTGAGAATCTGAGCTGCCAGGCTGGCTGCCGGCTGGCTGCGCATGTGTCGGAGGATAGCATGTGATAGTCTCCGGCCTCCCGGACCAACAGTAGGGGGGGTGCGCAACAACCAGGAAGGGAGTTGGGAATTGGCATAACGACTAACAGTGGGATGGGAGAAAAATCGGAAAAAAAGGAGGGAAAAAAAAGATAGTTTAAAAAAAAAAGCTGTTACTGTGCAGGTTAAGATGTTAACATTTTACTGTGCAGTAGGGCTGACCCCTATTAGTCGATTAGTCGACTAATCGGTCGAAAGGAGCCGTAGTCGACTGCCAACCTCTTAGCGAATTTTTTTTTTTAAATAAAAAGAATTATTAAAAAAAATATATATATATATTTTTGTATCATTCTTTCCAAAAGAAAAGAGGCCTCTAACGCTAATGGCACACATACCAGAGGCTAATTGCCTACGAAAACAGGCACAGAGGCACTGAAAGAGGATTTCACCCATCTAATGAACACACACTAGACAAATAATGAAATATCAAGATGTATCCATCAGTGGACCAATTGCATGCTTTTGCAGAGGACAAGAAGCCTTCAGTCAACTCCTTCAGACATTAGGCACCCCACAGCCCAAATGGAATGATAAAACAAAAATTATAATAAAATAAATAAATTATATATTTTCTTTTTATTATTCTTTTTTTTTTGTCAACTAATAACTAACGGCAAATTTTGGCCCATCATAGTCGACTATCCAAATCCTTAGTCGGGGACAGCCCTACTGTGCAGGTTAAGATGTTAACATGTTACTGTGCAGATTAAGATGTCAAAGTACATAATCTGTGTTTAAACTGTTTTTAAAATAAACATGAGTGTTATATTACTTATACATGTCAAAATATCATATGAAAGAGTGGATACTAGGTGTAAACATAGCAAATGTTGTGCATTTTAAAATGAAAACATAGTGTGGATGTAGCCATAGATTAATATCACCTTTGCAGAAGGTGATTTTTTCATCGGCAATATTTAATTTTTTGTGTTGAGAGAGGCGGTGAGAGAGGCGAGTAGAGAGAGGCGAGTAGAGTAGATTTAGATCTGGAGTAGCTGAATCAATTAGCATCAGAATGGAGAGCCATACACACAGAGATTCTATTAAGAAACAGTGTATCATACACCAGGACACATCAAAAGAAGATGATGACCATTTAGTTAGTCTTCAAGACTATGCATCCTGGGAAACATTACTTGAAGCAGCCAAAGTGAGATAGTATGCCCCTATTTTAGATGTTGCGAAAGAAGTCCCAAGAATCTACTATCACCAAAAATGCCGAAGCCTATTCACCATGAATAGAGACTTAGAGACACTGAAAAGGAAAGCATTACTGATGAAGCTGGTGAGACATCAAAAGGCCAAGGAGGAGATCTTCATCAGAAGCAAGAGTGTATGATAAAATCTGCATTTTTTTGTGATAAGATGAAGAAGGTTCTAAAGGGCTCCCAGGTGCGTGAAAAGCTTACACAAGCTGTACAACTCAGAGCTGACCAAACTACGAGAATGTGCAACCCAAAAGGGAGATGAAAATATTCTAGCAGCAACAAGCAGAGACACAGTAGCTGCAGAGGCCCACTATCATCGTTCATGCTATAAGGATTACACCAGAATGAAGAAAAAGGCGCCCGAGTACAAAGAGAATGATGAAGAAACAGATGGTGATGAACTGTATAAAAGGATTGAAAGGGAAGCCTATAAAGAAATGTTCAATTATATCAGAACTGATATCATACCCAACAAGATGATTGTACAAGTCAATTATTTGGTCACGAACAGGGAAGGAAACTAACTTTTTGGCTTACCAGCCAACTGGCGGGTAGATGCTTTTTTTTTACCAGCCAAACAGATTTTTTACCAGCCAAAAATAAATCGTGTATGTGTCCCCCACCGGCAGCCCTTTCTTCTCATCTAAACTGCAGAGACAAAATGGGTGATTATTATCTTGTTAAACTGATGTTACCGTAATCACCAGTCCCCACCCCACCTACCCAACCCCCTCCAATGTACAGTTTCTTCCCCCTCAAATGTATATACTCTTTTTAGAAACCCTGTTTCTTAAACAGAGTTTCTAACGCCAGGGTCTATGTGACAGGCGTTGTACTCTTAAACAGTGCTGTATTTCTGTAGATCTGGTATGTCATAAATGTCTGGATGGAACAGTACTGTCTATCTGTATGTCATGTATGTCATTATGTAATGATGAATTGAAAATGGGGGACCCTGATGTAAACAAGACCAAAGTCTTTCTCTGGTCTGCATCCCCTTAACAATTGTGTGTATTGAGCTGTACTGTATTTATAGGAGCCAAAGCACTCATACGTTATACCTTATTTCTATTGGCTTAGTTGCCTACACTGTTAAAGTCTACATTTCAGAATACAATGGGGCTTAGCTGTATATTTAGGTTATTGTATTATATTTAGTGAGAATGTTTATTTGTATAACCTTACATTGAAATGGCATTAGGAATATTGATTGGATTTAGATAAAGTCATTTAACCGTTTTATTTAGCTCAGAACTGTTTAGGAAATTAGTGTCACTTTCCCTTTAAGAGCCGGCGAGTCGGCAGTGATTTTGGAGACTGGGAAAATACAGTTTTCTTAACTTGTAGTAGTAACATGAATAGTGAATATATTTCATGGCAGTAAACAGCCAAACACGTTTTGGTGTAGGAAAATAGCGTTAGGATCACTTCTGTAAAGAGGACTTCGCTGTGGAAGAGAAATAAACCATTTTGGATATCTTTGTTTTACACCGGAGTGGCTGTGGACATTATTTTCCTGCTATCAATGAACGTATGAGTAAGCAACTTTAACCAGTAGAGTGGACCGTCGGCCCTCATAGTATTGTACCCATTCTGCAATCTGTTAATAAAGTTTTCAATCAATCAATCAAAACCACTGGAAGTGGCGTTGGTAACGGTTAGCAAAGTTAGCTAGCTAACTTGCTGGTCGGGGAGCCCAGCATCTAACGTTCGTTTGCAAGCAAACTACAGGTAGCCAGATATATAGCACTAGATGGCTTACTGCAACGTTACCACATGGTGGCCATCTTGCAAGGGTGGAGCACACCCACTCATAACATGCATGTCTATTTACATTTACATTTACATTTAGTCATTTAGCTGACGCTTTTATCCAAAGCGACTTACAAGTTCTGTACGACAGGTCATCAGGAAGGGTACAACTCTATCAGCTGAGTAACAATATTCATCAAAGTGTTGCGTGTTACAGTGTAGGTTAGTTTATTAGGACAAGTGCATGACAGTAAGGTTAGTTAGGGTTAGATTTTAAATATATATTTTTTATAATTATTTCAGATAATGGTTGAAGAAGTGCGTCTTTAGTCGACGGCGAAAGTCTATGGTGCATGTACTCTCGCAAGATGGCCGCCGCTGAAATACGCAGGAGACTCCGCCTTGAGCCATCTAGTGTTTTATCTATGTGACTAGCTACCTAACGTTGGCTCTGGCGATTGTCTTTACTCGCCAAACATAAAAATACTCTCATTTGGCGAGTAAAATGGCCTAATTTCCTCCCCTGGGCACGAAACATGAATCATGCTATCTGGTGGGGTTACACTCAGGCAAGATTCTACAAGGAAGCACATTCGTAGGAAACTTGAATCTGAGCTGGGCAATTCAGTAGATATATTTCCAGATGACAAAGGAAAATTGTTGATGGTTCCTCATTCACCAAGGACTTACGACAAAAAGGGCTTTCTCTAAGGGCCATTTGAGACCTTTTCGGGCCGATTTTGGGATTCACCAACCATCCCAATAAAACATATATAATTAATATTATATTATAATATATTGTCTATATTCATGTCTTGCCTGATAAGGACTCAAATGGCCCTAAGAGACAGCCCTTTTTGTCGTAAGTCCGTTGGAGAATGAGACCCAATTGTCTTGGAAAATCAAACTCTACAGAGGGAGCTCAAAGTTTGGAGGGCCAAGTCAACCAATCTCAACAAGATCATAGATCAAACTTCATCATATATCAGATCAATCATTAGACAGGGGATGACTGTGACTCCCTGGCCATTCCACCCATCTGATGCGATACATAGATATGCTCATATGTCCATACCAGAACAACTAGAATGGCTTCTTGTTGGACTGTTCACTGGAAATCCTGACACCAAAACTCAAACACAGAGAGTCAATGCTCTGCAACAAGAACCTGGTGTGGGCACTTGCAAGGAAAACAGATACAGAGAATCAGACAATCCCAAGCTGGACTGGTTTTAATATCAGCACCAGGAACCAAGAACCAATCACACAAGATATAGTAGGGTATCTGGCAACCATCAATTCACCAGCCACACAGTTGACCACAGTGTTTGAAATCCTGAATCAATCAGAGATAATCAGGAAGGAACTGCATCTAGAAATAATTGTGGTAGTCATGGATCAAGCACTCTATGCGAAAGCCACTGAAATTGCCTGGAAGCACAAAGAGTGCTTGCTTCTCCAACATTCTTCTCAGAATGGGGACATTCCATACCATATGCAATGCCTTAGACATCCTAGGAAAGCGATTTTGGGATGCTGGTCTAAAAGGACATATGCATAGAGGCTGGAATTGTTGCAGAGGGTTCTGTCAATGGAGTCCTTGATGGTAAACACTATAACCGTGCTGTCAGGGTCCACAAGTACTATGAAGCACTGATGAGACTCGCATGGGCAGAGTTCACACCGTGGGTTGAGGACAGTGTTCCAGAGAAGAGTGGGATGATCAAATCATTCTTGGACAATGTGAAAGACATGGCCAGTGACTTGAACCAACAGACGGCCAACAATATGCTGCAAAGTCCACTCTTATCTGAGCTGATAACCCTGTGGACAGACTTTCTGGAACACCTCCATCACAACAATGGAGAGCTCTCTGTATTCTGGATGTCATACATTGACATGGTAGAGGACTTGGCCTTCTGCGTGTCTCTCGTGAAGGGGACTGGGAGTTGCACCTCCATGCTATAAGAACCATGATCCCATGGTGCTTTGCCTATGATAAGATAAATTATGCCAGGTACCTGTCTTACTTTGCTCAGATGACAAACCTCCCAGAGAAGCATCCTTCTGTGTATGAGGCCTTCAAGACAGGCCAATTCTTGGTGCAGCTGCCAAGTAACAACCCCTTGAAGTCACAGTTAACAAAGACACACAGACTCCTGGAAGACATGGAAGACTTGGACAATTATTGTGATTATTAGGTTATTAACATATTTAAAACAAAGTATGGTAGGTTTTGTAAATAAATAAATAAATTATGTGATGTGATTATTTATGTGCCCTGGGTTTTGTATTGAGTTTTCCAAAATAAACAAATATTTTTCTGAAAACCAATAAGCAATATATCATTGTATAGGTCTAACTGAGCTGAAAATATTGATAGGTCACATGGCATGAAGCTCTGTGGCCCATATATTAATGTTGAATATGCATATTGATCAATATTCATTGTTTTTTTTATTACTATTTCAATGTTTTGGGGAGATTTATGTTTTTGTAACATGGCTGTATTGAAATAAATTGTGTTTTGGAGTAAACAGTCAACATGTAAACGGTAACCATGGCCAAAACATTTACATCATCTTAGTATACCTTTTTAAACCGTATCATACATGTTGTATTTTTTATGTATTGTCATGACATTTACAGTTACATTTGTAGTCAACGAGTAGGAGAACACATTCAGTTGCATTATTATCCATGGGATATTGGTTATAACGGTCATATTGCCTTTTAAATTAAGATTATGTACCAGCTGAGGATACAAAAAATAAATATCTTCATTGTATCTCCATTTACTCTAGAATGGTAATAGATGTGGGTTTGCTTACACTGGATTCACATGTCCTAGTTTGTTACCCATCAAAGGAGATAGGTATATATAGGCCTTATGGTTCAGGAGCTATCATGATTAATTTGGGGCATGTCATTTCGGACAGGAGGCCTGAAAGATATGCTTGGTAGTCTTATAAAATGGGTGATAGCACACATTCGGAGGCAACTGCATTGCTATCACATCTTTTCTAGCAGTAGGCATGTATACCTTCCCAAAAATCACTATGAAAGTTAGTCCCCCAAGATGGTAACGACCAACCCTACTGGCTCACAGCCTAATATACACTTTTTAATTAAATGTTTAAAATCGTTCAACAAAACAGCAAAATAAAATAAGCTTAGACCATGATAAACATCATGCAAACATGCCGCACTTATGCCATACTTACCAGCGGAAAGGTTAGCAGCAGTGAGGTCAACGGCATTATCTGAAGCTCCACTGAGATAGTCATATCCATTCTTCGGCTCATAGCGGAACAGTCCTGCCTCTGTCAGGTTGGTTTCAGACATAGAGGCTTTGATTCCATTCATGCCTTTGATACCATATACTCCAGCATTCTCATACTGGTAATGGTCATCTCTATAGCCAAAGCGGTTGTCAGGCTGGATGGTAACTGGAGGCTGTGTCCTGCAGCTTCCTGTGAATGGTAGCTTGTAGATGACATCACAACAGACGCTTCTCCTTCCGGCTGTCAGATCAACAGCAGTTCTGTCATCCTCCACCACAGTGGTCACTACCCCTGGGCTGGTGCTGGACAGAGCTACCATGGCCCTCATGGGTCGGTAGTTGGACAGATCCATGGCCCCTGTGGTTTCCAACGAGAGTACAGTGTCTCCATTGGTAACAGCTGTTGGGGCTAAAGTCACTGGCTGCCTGACTCCTGGGAATGCAAGAGCTCCATAGGAAAGATTAATGGGTATGTCCTGGGCTGTCGATACCACTGTACTGTCTATAGGCAGAGAGTTCACAGGTCTGTACACTATCTGTGCCAGGGGCTCACATGGTGTGTATGTAGTGAGAGGGAGGGGCATGGAAGTAACATGGCCCTGCAGATCCAGGGGCTTCTCCGCTGGAGTGCTGTTGTTGTATGAGGCAATGGTGGCTGTGCATGTAACTATTGTGATGCTATCAGTGACAAGAGATAGTGTGGTAGTCATTGCTGGGCTCAGGTTCACTATTTCAGGCTGCACCGCTGTGATTTGTCGCCCACTGGAGTCACTGGAGAAGGAATGTCGACAGGACTCAGGGGGTGTCAGATCCATCCCTTGATCGGTCATCTTCATGTGCATTTTCATGGTGCGTAAATCAACGACATCGCCGGGATAGATTATCTTCCCGTTCTGTTTAGGCAGAGGTTGGACTTTGGCAACGTCTGGTTGTATGGTGATCGCTACACTGGGTGGAGGAACCTGGGGTAGCATTCCATGGACAACAGACACAGTTGTCCTCTGGACCTCCGTGGTGAAAACCTGAGTGACCAGGCTGGGCAGCAGGCTCTCAGGAGGCTGACCTGAGGTGGAGATGGAGGAGGAGTACATGTGACTCAAACTGGAGACCACCTTCTCTGGTCCCCGGATCTCCTGGCTCTCAATGGACTCTTGGTGGATTTTAGTAACGGTGACTGGGGCAACGGGTACAGACTGTGGAATGCCCTGGACAGTAGGTATGGAGGTTCTCCTGGTGTAAGCCTCAGTGGTTATTATCTCCAGAGGGATATCATACTCTGCTGCGTATGTCAGCACCTGTGGTTGCGGTACTGCTGAAGTAATGGACCCTCTTCTGTAGGGGACATGGGTAACATAGGCATCCATGGGTATCTCCTTTTCAACTGGCATTGTCACCACCTGTGCAATTGGCTGTTGCACAGTTGTGGATGTCCTCCTGGTGGTAGCAATGGCCTCCATTGTGACCACCTCTGTAGGTGTTTCATACTCCGAGGGATAGGTACATATCTCTCCAGCTGTGTATGGTGGTTGCACTATAGAGGATATGGATGTTCGCCTTGTAGTGGTGGCCTCAGTTGTGATAACCCCCACTGGCATCACATACTGTGGTGGGAAAGCCATTACTCCAGCCACTGCCTGAGGCAGGATCACCGCTGACGGTATTGAAGTTCTCCTTAGAACAGCCTCTGTTGTTACAACTGCTGTTGGTATCTCAGGTTCAGGCTGCATTGCAATGACGATGAGAGATGTTGGCTGTTGCATGACTGAGGGTATAGGGGATCCATATACCTGTGAGGGGTAAGCAACAGCAGGCATCCCCTGCTGTACTGGCATTGGTGTGACCTCTGCCACAGCAGGCAATGGTGTTACTTCAGCAACTGCAGGTGTCTGTGTTATTTCAGCAACTGTAGGTGTCAGTGTTATTTCAGCAACTGTAGGTGTCAGTGTTATTTCAGCAACTGTAGGTATTGGCGCTACCATAGCAACTACAGGTGGAGGCTGAGTTGCTGATGGTACTCCTGGGATTCCAATAACAGTGTCACTAGCAACGACGGCTCTAGGCATTGCATACATTGTCGGGAGAGTCACCGCCACAGGCCGCACAGGCGGCTGCTGCTGTATCACTTCGGTCAAAACAGGTGGAGGCTGAATAGAAGATGGCATGGGTGTCATTCCAGCCACTGTGCTGATGACCTCCGTCTGCTTCTCCTGATCTGCGGAGAGGGTCACCACAGCAGCTACCGGGAGTGGTACATGGATTTGTTCTGCTACTGATGGTATTATAAAAGTGGGCATATAATATTCTGCTGGTAGTGTTGTTACCTCACTAGCCTGTAGAGGCTGGGCAGCAGGGGGGACTGAAGCTCTCCTATCTTGAGATATCTGTGCTTCTACATGTACTTCTGACACTGTTACTCCAACAACGTCTACCATAGTCTGTGGTTGTACAATTCCAGCTGCTACACCAGTGATCTGGGCAACTGGTGCTTCAACAAGAACCTCTTCTGGCATCGTTATGGCCGCTGACACTGTTTGTGGTAGCTGAACAGCAGGTGTTATTGATGGTCTTCTAGCTGTGACTTGGACAGCAACTGGCTGAATAGGAACCTCTGGGGGCATTATGACTACTTCAGATACTGTTGGATGTGGCTGTGCAGCTGGTAGTGATGGCTGCACTGTTGGTTGTGGTGGCTGAACAGTTGGTTGTGGTGACTGAGCAGCAGGAGGTACATATGGTTTTTTGAATGTAGCTGGTACAATATATGCTTGAATGGGTGCCTCCTGACCTGATAGGACTGCAACTGTATCAACCACTGGGGCTGATGGAATAGAGTCTCTCCTTACTGGGGCTTTAACAGTAATTGCCTCAGAGGGAGTCATCTGCTGTACTGTAGTATTTGTAACTAACGTTATAGCAATTGGCGGTGGCTGTCTAACAGTGGGGACAGATGCGCGTCTGACTGAAGCCTGGGCTGAGAAAATCTCAGTAGGTGTTCTCTGCTCTAAAGGTGTGGTTCTCACCCCTGACACATTTGTAGAGGTGATGGAGCCTCTCCTGACAGGTGCCTGGACTGTTATAGGTTCTGTTGGTGAGCCTGGCTCAGAGGGCAGGGTTATCACTACATAGGTTTGCAGGGATCTAGAATGCCTTGGAGACAGAGGTGATATAGCACTCTTAGACTCCACTGGTTGTGTCAGAGTCAGTGATAGAGCATTTGGAGGTGCCCTGGTCCTGGGCAGTGTTGCAGCTTTGGTAGCCACAACAGGGAGAGGTGGTTTGACACTTTCTCCTGGTTTGTGGCTGAACACCAGTCCAGCTGGGATAGATACAGGCTTAGGTGGTATGGGTGGAGGAGGTTTGACTGCTTGACTAGGCCATGTTGATACAGTAGCTGGTGCTCCTGTAGCTGCGGAGACCGACGTTGATGTGGGAACTGATGATGTGGTGGACGGTGTTGGATGAACAGCTATAATGGGTAAAATAGTGGGAGGAGGTGGAGGTGGAGGTGAATCTGCTACATCTATTTCTACTGTGTCTGGAACTCTTGCCACTGCCATGGGTTTTGGAGGAGCTGGTGGGACATAAGCTGGAACTGCTGACACCATAGTGGATATTGGAGCTATGCTGGATACAGCAGGAGTAACAGTTGGGAGAGAAGACACACTGACCACATGCCTGGTTGGGGTCACAATCTGAGGTACAGTAGCACTATCACGTTGCATGTCCTCCATTCCCGGCTGTATATCTATAACCACAGACTGCATGGGCTGTCCAGCCACTGTAGTTCCCATAGCAAGGGTAGTGGTCATAGTAGGGAAGACGTGTTGGATAGCCCTGACTGCTGAGGGCTCTGTGGTGGTCTGGGGCAATGAAACTGAAGTAGATCGAGGTGGAGGGGGAGGAGGGGTTTTCTTTTTTATCATTGTAGTTGCTGCTGGAGCTGAAGTTGGCACTGGGGCTGGTTGGGCTGGAGTTGTCACCAGAGCAGACACTGGAGACGGGGCTTGGGATGTGGCAGAAGACATAGTTGAAACCAGGTCTGGCATTTGGACTATGACTGATGCAGGTGCTGAAGCAAACGCCTGGGCTGGAGCTGGAGTGGAAACTGGAGCTGGTGCTGCAACAGGTGCAGCTACAACCGGGGCTGTGGTTTGAGCTGAAACTACAGCAGGTCCTGGAATCGGTGCAAAGGAGACCTGCAAAGGAGCTGAACCCTGAGGGTAGGTATCTGAGATCTGAGATGGAGATGGAGATGAAACTAAGTCTGGCATTTGAACAATCACAGCAGTTGGGGCTATAGTCGGAGCTGGGGCTGGAGTTGGGGGTCCAGGTATAGGAGGCTCCATTAAAACTGGAGCAGTTATCTGAGCTTGGGTCGGATCAGACACCACATCCGGTATTGTAACTACAACTCTGGCTGAAGTAGCAGCTAAGGTTGACACCTGAGTAGGAGAGACAGCCGCAATGGGGGCAATTGATGGTGGAGAGAGGTCAGCAAGTTGCTCTGTTACAGCTGAGGATGGTGGTGTTGGTGTAGAGAGTGGGGTTGAGTCTGAAGAAAGAGGAGTTTGAGCCTGGAATGATGAGGATGATGTAGCATTAGAGGCTAAACTGGAGTCCGGAGTTGCTGGTGAAGTGGGTGAGGATCCTGGTGTTACTGGGGGAGGTGTAGTGGTTAGTTCTGGGGCTGAAATTGGAATAGGCTTGGGTTCTGGAATCTCACACACCACACTAATAGGCTCCATATCAGAATTCTCAGACAATGGTGGGCTAGTCTCTATATCCTCCCTGGACTCAGACTCATCGCTGGGAGTAATATCTGAGGAAATGCCAACACCATACTCCTCCACAAGACTGTCATCCTCTTCCTCCCCGGATGAACACGCGGTAATCTTGAGGTCTGGTATGGGATACAAGGACCTGGAGAGGGCAGGATCTTGAAGAACCATTGGCCTAACGAAACTTATAGATCCACTTGGGGTACTGGGAATGATAACCACCTCGGGGCGTTTCTGAGGAGGTTCTGAGGGCCGTGGTGGAGCTGGTCGTTTCTTTCTCTTCACTGATAATTCACTTGAAATATCCGTGTCTGACACCGGTTTCTCGAGTTCTCCCGGTGGACTTGTCTCACCCGTGGAGATGGTCACAACACAGGTCTCTGCTGCAAATAGTTCAGGCTCTGGAGACTCGGATGGTGAGGATTCCATGGCAGTCTGGGCCTGTTGGAACTCTTGCTCTATCATCATCAGTTCTCTCTTCTTCTGCATCATCTCCTCATAGACCTCCTCAGGCGACCGGAGTTTCTTCACTGGATCAGCATCAGTGTCCATACTGGATTCCATCTGCAGAACTACACTTTGGTTAGCTTCAGGCTCCTCAACTAATGACTCATACAGATAATCTTCTATTGCCATCCCTCCATAGAGTGGCTCAATATCAGGAGGGCTATCTCCTGGAATAGCTTTAGCGTGCTGAAGGATTTCCTCATATGCTTCATCTGCGCTCTTTAATGGTTTGGTCACTGTATCCTCCAATGCAAATTCATCAGAGGGGAAGAAGGGTATCACTGTTGGTGAAGGCTTGCCTCCCATCTGCACAGCTTGGCTGGCTTCTGGTTCTGACTCCATACTGGCAGAGTACTCAGAGCCAGAAGTCCTGTTGAATTCCTCCATCTCCTTTGCCTGTCTTAGCTCCTCTGTGGAGGAAGCATCCTCAATGGGAGACAGGTTACTGGGCGAGGGTAGTGGGTGGGCTTGTCTCCTTTGAGCCCTAAGTTCATCCTTGTCTCTTCTGGACTTTTTGGGGCCCCTCTTCCCTGGATGGTCACCCTCTGTCAATTCCTGTTCTCTCATAAGTTCATCCCCGTCCCTCATCTCTTCCTCCTCAGATGAGTCTTCAATGGTAGAGAGAGCCTGGCCTGGCTGCCTATGCTTAGCCTTGCGATGCTGTTTGTCCCCACTGGTTTTCTTGTGACTGGGGCTGCTGTCACTGTCCTCCTCAAGAGATGAGGCTGATGTGGGTGAAGTGCCTGGAGTGAAGCTGGATGCCTGGACGCTGGATGACCCCTTTGACAGAGATTCAGTAATGCTCTCTGCCTCGTCATCTGTGCTTTGTCTCCGTCTTGTTACTTTTCTGATATCAGAGGTCTCAGTAGTTTCCCCAGCATCTTGAGTGGTTAGAGTGTCTGTCTTCGGGAGGGATTTTCTTCTCTCCGGGGTGTTTTCATTGTCAGTGCTACCTTGTCTAGGCAGTGTCTTGGCTGGCACAGATGTATTGACCTGCCCAGCCTCCTCCACAGCTTCCTCTTCTGTCTCTCCCTTTTCTTTCTCATCCTCTGAGAGAGACATTACCTCCTCATCAACCATGCCCATTATCTGCCTTCTGATGAAATCTTCATCTTCTACAGAGGAATCAGCACTTTCAGTTTTTATTTCAGACTCACTGATATCCTCACTGGATGACACAGCATCCACCGTCAGCCTCCTTCTCTGGACCTGGGGCGAGGGTGTGAGCTCACCTCCACTGCTCTCTTCCATTGCTTGGAAACTGAGACGTCTCCTCACCACTTTAGCCTCCTCTGGAATACGTAAGTCAGGAGTAGTGTCCTTCACAGAGTTATCACTGACCGCTTGTACATCCTGCACTTCCTTGGATATCGGTATAATCTCTGGCTGATCTCTGTCATTGTGATCTTCAGCCTTGATTTTGGCAGAAACAACAGCACTCTCGACTTTGATCGGTTCAGTAGGGATAGCTGTGACCTGGTCAGCAGGGAGAGAGGCTTTTCTCATTGTGATAGGCTCCTTTTTTATTTCACCTTGCTCCTACAAGAGGATGGAAAACAACTGTCAACTTACAAAGTACAACTGTAATAAATACATGTGACTCATACAATATTTTAAATGTAATCAATAAATAAATAGATGTAAACAATATGTCCTTTATTGAAACATGTTGCACGGCATACATGTATATACAAGTAATAATTCCTAGTTCATTACTAAATTATATTTGTAAATGTTTTTTGTGCCTTTCTACCATTCTCCCATCCCACAATTTTGGTCATTATGCAAATTCCCTTGCTGGTCGTTGCGCTGCCCTACTGTCGGTCTGGGCTGGGTGTAGACTACCACATGTCTCCTCCGATACATGTGGAGTCGCCAGCTGCTTTCTTTCACCAGACCACTAGGGGTTTCACTGGGATAGCGTAATTATTACGCTCTATTGCAACAACCAGGACTCAGGACCCCACTGGTTTCCCACACGCAAACACCTTAGTGGTGGTAGGCGAGTGCTTAGACCTTTACACTACCCAGCGGTCCTAAATTACAATATATTTGACAATAGAGTGGATGTCTGACAAATGAGACAAACAATGATACCAATGACAATCTACTGTAGCCTATCTAACATTTTCAAGCTAGCATTATGATGTTTGTATAGTAATTAGGAATGTCCCGATCAACCATTTTTGCCCTTCCTTATTATGTTCCTAGATGTTCACAGTGCACACTTCAAGTCTATTTAAGTTAGTAAAGCCAATCAAATGTAGTCAATCCTCCTTATTCTCAGATTAAATTTTTCTTTCTGGATAATTTTTTTTTAACCCATTTTACCAATTTTTACCACCCAAAAGTGATTTGGGCTTAACGTGATCACTGTAGGTAGCCATAGCCTGAATATCTCCAGTTCAGTCATGTTATTTGCTGATGGAATGACCGTTTATAATCATAAGGATAGCAGCTACAACTAAGTGAACTAAGTGCCACCCAGAGTGAGTGTGTCTCTCATTCCGTTCACCTAATGATACCAACTTTGCATTAACATGGACCACTTGGATATTTTTTTAATGCTTTTAAATGTTTCCCCATGTGGCTTCATCATCTCATAAGAAACCACATGGATTACTGGTGGACAATCCTCTCGTATAACAGGCGAGAATGAACGCACATACATAACAGTGCTTCTCCACTCTGTCTCTCCCTTTTCGACTCTGTATGTCTGTGTGTGTGCATGTGTGCATAGCGTTACCGCCCACTGACTAAACAAGAGGACGCAGGCAGATGCCAAGCCTGCATCACAGCTTTCCCCCAATGGTTTTATTGATTTTGTACCAAAAAAGGTTTGGAATTTGATTGAACTTAATATAGCCTATACTGATCAGTAAAAACAAAAAGAAGCAGTGATCGGCCTCAATACCAATCTTTAAAATCGGACCGGGACATCCCTAGTAGTGGAGATGAAGGTATTCTTACCCTCACAGTGATGTCCTTAGTGGTCGCCAGTTGTGTCTCTGGAGACGGGGTGACCTCAACAGCCTTTTCTATCAATGGAGCAACCACTCCCCTAGTATCATCTGTAACTGGTTGGACTTGCTCCACATCTGCCACAGTGGTCTTCTCCAGTGGTTTTGTAGACTCCATCACTTTGATACTAGTGTCAGGCTTTACACTCTCAGCCGTCTTCTCTGGGCCAGAGACTCCTGCTGTGGCAGGAGAAGCCTTTGGCTCAGTCGTTGGAACGACTCCAGATGTAGAAACCACTGCAGTGACAGGAGGAGTGAGAGCAACCACAGCCACAGTAGCCGCAGCAACGCTGGCTTCAGCCTCAGGTTTAGATTCTTCAGCTTTGAGAACCGCTGTAACAGGGGGTTCCATTTTCACCGGCTTCACAGCCTTGGAAACATCTGCCTCGGGGGCCTCAACCTTCGGTATCTCTGTCTCCTTCCCTGCAGGGGCCATGGTGGGTGCAGGGGCCGTGGCGGGTGCAGGGGCCATGGGGGGTGAAGGGGCCGTGGCGGGTGCAGGGGCCGTGGGGGGTGCAGGGTCCGTGGGGGGTGCAGGGGCCGTGGGGGGTGAAGGGGCCGTGGTGGGTGCAGGGGCCGTGGCGGGTGCAGGGGCCGTGGCGGGTGCAGGGGCCGTGGGGGGTGCAGGGGCCGTGGGGGGTGCAGGGGCCGTGGGGGGTGCAGGGGCCGTGGCGGGTGCAGGGGCCGTGGTGGCCGCAGGGGCCGTGGTGGGTGCAGGGGCCGTGGCGGGTGCAGGGGCTGTGGCGGGTGCAGGGGCCGTGGGGGGTGCAGGGGCCGTGACGGGTGAAGGGGCCGTGGTGGGTGCAGGGACCCTGGCGGGTGCAGGGGCCGTGGTGGGCGCAGGGGCCGTGGTGGGCACAGGGACCCTGGCGGGTGCAGGGGTCGTGGTGGGCGCAGGGACCCTGGCGGGTGCAGCAGTCACTGGTGGAGGCTTGGTCTCTGCTTTGGTCGGTACAGCCGCTGCATTTGTTGGTGCAAGTTTGGGCTCTGGCTCTACCTTGGTTTGAGCTGTTATCAATTGAGGCTCCATCTTGTGCTCCACCTTGGCGGGTACCGGTGTGGACTCCATTGCAGGCGCAGGTGGGGCCTCTGCCTTTGTGGTCGGAGGTGTTTTCTCTGCATGTGTGGGCTGGGCCTCTGCCTTGATAGGTATAGCTGAAGGCTGGGACATCTTTCCCGCGTCTCCCAGCTGTCCAGACAGAGCCCTCTGAGTCTGGCAGTTCAGACAAAGCCATTCCTTCTGTAAGCACACAGACACACAAACACACACAGGTGGTTAGGACACTCTTCTTCACACAGGGGATTGGCTGGAATCCAAAAAGAACATTAGATAAACAAAATGGTAATTTCATATGCAATCGATTGCAGAGGGAAGAAATAAGCAACACAAACACATTCTTTGCATCTCTATTGAGCTACTGCAGTGTGTGGTAGTGAACAATAGTAGATTTTCTTCACTTGGGCAAAGAGGCTTTCTTACACTCTCTCTAGTTCACCTAAGGACACCATATCATTACAGCCAACGTATTAAACACAAGTGAAAAGTAGAGTAGAATGCAGTCTGTTATGCAGACGAATACCACAGTACCACACACACAGTCTTCACCCTAGCTCTACCTGCATCTGACAAATACAAAACCACAGCAAATATAAAAAAAGATAATTAAACCCAATGCCAGTTTCTATGGAACCCCTTCAGCCTCCAATGTTAACATGCCTACCGACAATTAGTCTACAGCTTCATGACACCCGACGTTAGGTGGCAGAGAGGGAATGCTTACCTTGCAAAAGAGATAATCACATCTTATATTCAATCGTATTGCGTTTTATAGTTAATCCTCCGTAGCAGTGTTTCTTATCAGAGCCACGGTAAGCTCCATTTAGCATTTAACAGCTCAGGAGGAGGAAAAGCATTATCTGTCAATTGATAAAGCAGACTGTGGCATCTGAGCAGAGACCAAAATCGCAGCACTGCGCCGCTCGCCTCTGCAGAGCCGGGGGAGAGGAGCTACGGTACACGGGGCAGAGGAGGAGATTATATCGCTCTCATATCCTGTTTATTAAACACCTCTCGGCTTCCATCACTATACGCATGAGAGATCTGGATCTACTCACAACTTTAGCTACACACACACACGCACACACACACACACACACACACACACACACACACACACACACACACACACACACACACACACACACACACACACACACACACACACACACACACACACACGCGCGCGCGCGCACACACGCACACATACACACACACACACATATCCATGGAACCACATGGGCTGGAAGTGCACACTAAAATGTTCATACGTCATTGTGAACATATACTGTATAGGATGGAATATGGATGTGTGTACATATGACCATGCAAATATTCTGGAGCACATGCACCTGAACACACACATGCACACAAACACACTCATACACGCACACACTTCCTTACACACAGATTAGTGCTATTTTAGAATCCAATTACGTAAACAAATAATATAGCATGGGCACCCTTGCTGAGGAGAGCTTTACTAAGTGATGTAACCTACCCTCTCTCATATCAGCTTAGAGACCACTCTCTCCATCCAGCTGTGCTGGGGATTCCATGTCTGTTCCCAGAGACAAGTCTTACTGTAAATATCTACACTGGCACAAACCGGCTCTGAGAACCCCTTCTAAACAGAAGAAAAGGCTAAAGGGAAGGGCTGAAAATATGTATAAAAAAAAAAATAATAATAATTAAATACGTTTTTTATTTTATTTTTTGTTTTACATTTTCGTTTTTAATTCAGTTTAGTTTAGTTACTTTCCAGAGTGGGTTTGCTTGTTTCAGTAAAATGTTCTTATTGTTTAAACATTTTTAGTTTTAGTTTAGTTTTTATTTGTTTCAGTGTTAGTTTGGTATTTGTCGGGTGTACGATTTTAGAATGGGTATTTCAGTACAAACACAACATGTTGCGAAGGTAATTGACTGTCATGCTGTTGTGTTGACAAATGTGACCAAGCGTGGGTAAATTAGTTTAAGAAAGCCTTTGCAACTAATTCAGCGTCTGTTAAAAGCCTGAAATAAAAAATAAAGTGAGTCAGAGTAGCATGAAGCTATGAGAGTACAAATATAAGCTCCATATTTCTGATGGTCAATTACTGCTCCCTGTCAGCCTTGCTATCATGTCTTGAATCATGGTACAGCATAATCGTCTGTGTCTACGAGCATGCTTGTGTAGGCTACTGTATATCAAAACTGCAGTTTAAATTATATAGCAGTCACACCAGCTGTCAGTGTCAGGAAGTCCAATTACCAATCACAGTTACTCTCTCAAGGATATGTAGACCAAAATCCTGTAAAATGTCTAAAATATTGAAATGTCAGTTCTAATATTCTAAAATATATATACTGTATAATAGTCTTAAACATCAGTGAATGACACCCCCCCCCCCCTCCTCTCTCTGTCATGCTTACAGGATGTAATCACTGCTAACAAGAAAACTGCTCCCGTCGCATGCAAATCAGCAAAACCATGTCACCGGTGGGGCCAATCAGGCGATTAGCCTAATTGGTAATACAAAATGTCAACGCTTCCTGCTCCTCTGATCACCTCACAATGTCCTCATCAAAGGCAGCACACATACCGATGCCATACGAAGAGAAAATAAAGAGACATAATGTCCTTTTTTAATGAAAAAATATGTTAGAATATTACTTGTTTATTGAACATGCATTAATAATTGGATTTAGTTTTGAGAATATTAATTAAGAAAACTAAATCTAAAATACTAATATAATTTGCATAACAGAGGCGGTGTAATTGAATGTGAAATCTAATATTTTCTTCCCTTTCCCCCCTGAAAAGCACTCCCATGTAAATAAATAACCATTACCGTTACTTGCACACCGCCTCATTGTGTCGTTTATCATCATAACCCCAATAAATTGCATTCACTGTATCCACAAACAACTAACAACAGTAAGATCAGTGTGAAAGCTTTCTCACTTCTTGCCACCGACACTAATCACACAACTGATCCAGTGTCCTCAGTTTGCTTTTGAGCTGTAAGCGTATCAAACCCTCATTTGCATAACTCATTAAACCCCCCCTCTCCTTCCCACAATATCCAACGTCTGCCCCTTTTGAACAGGGCAGATTGAACAGTCACAGGGTCCTGAGGGTGAAGGCATTCTCCTAGGCAGAGAGCTGGACGACGTTCCACTGTCAAACATCTCTGCCCAAAGAGGAAGTCAACTAACCTGCTTCCTTTACTTCCTTTACTTCCTTTAATGATTTCATGCATCTGCACAACCTTGTTTATTGGAAACGGCGACAAACGCAGCCATACATGCTTCCTTACCCCAAAAAATATACTAATAGTCTATTTACTTTTCAGATAACTACATCACTGCACAGGCCTGGACTGGCCATCTGTCATATCGGGCATTTGCCCGGTATGCCGATGCATCTTTGGGCCGTTATGATTTGATAAAAAAAAATATATTATTTATTCAAAATAAAATGTATAGTTTTTTTTAAAGTTTGGTCAACGACCGGCCCACTACTAGGCTGGGACAGCGGCCCATTGGTACTGACTGACACTGGGCTGGCCCAATCACATCTCTTACTAAGCACCCCCCCGCCAGTCGTGCAGATACATGGCTGAGAGGGGGGCTGGTACATGACTGAGATGGGGCTGTGGTACATGACTGAGATAAGGCTGTGGTACATGACTGAGAGGGGGCTGGTATACAGGACTGAGAGGGGGCTGGTACATGACTGAGATGGGGCTGTGGTACATGACTGAGATAAGGCTGTGGTACATGACTGAGATGGGGCTGTGGTACATGACTGAAAGGGGGCTGGTACATGACTGAGAGGGGGCTGGTATACAGGACTGAGAGGGGGCTGGTGACAAAATGGCATCCAATGTAATAAAAAAAGTCAACCAACGAACTAGATTCTTGTACCGGATCTCCTCTCTGGTAAACAAGAATACCCTGAAGACTCTGGCAGGAGCACTCATTCAAGGGTACTACGACTATGCTTGCACCTCATGGTAACAAAGCACCTCAAAGGCGCTAAAAACAAGATTACAAACATCACAAAACAAACTGGTCAGACTTCTACTTGACCTTACCCCTAGAACCCACCTCACCCCTGCCCACTTTGACAACCTAGGATGGCTTAGAGTAGACGACAGAGTACAGCAACTTGCAATGGGCCTGGTCTACAAGATACACTATACGACTAAGGTACCCATGTACATGTCAAAATACATCCCAAAGGTCAGTGAATACCATGACCACAACACCAGAGGAAGCTCAACAAATCATGTTAAACCCAGATTCGGCTCAAACAAGGGACTAAACACGTTTCACAATTATGCCACATCAATGTGGAACGCCCTACCCAAAGCTGTAAAATAATGTGAATCCCTACCCACATTCAAAACCGCTCTTAAAGAGCACCTACGGGAGGCTGCAATTCGAAACTGGCCACGGTAAATGTCCAAACCCCCCACCCCCTCCTAATAGACAGTCTCCTCCCCACCGCATGTATATATTATCTCCCCGCCGTATGTATATTTCTCTCCCACCCACCCACCCCCTCCAAATGTACAGTCTCCTCCCCACCGTATGTATAGTTCTCTCCCACCTACCCACCCCCTCCTAATGTACAGTCCCCTCCCCATCATATGTATATACTCTGTCAGGATCTATGGGTCCTGCAAGGACAATTGTTTTGATTAACTTATATACTACTATTTCCAAATTCAAATTTGATATACTGTATCTCCCAGCCATGTGTTAGTCCATCAACCAATCATCATCTTATTTATCTTTATTACCCTACCATCAAAGGTGTAATATGTAATCTAAATGTAAACAAAAGGCTAGACCAACCCCCAACAAAGAATGTTCATTCTCGATTTGATTGACTCGAGTTGATAGATACAAGGACTCAATACAATGACTCAAATAATATGGTAAATAAGGGTTTTTAATTGTATTTGCTGAAGTGTGTGGCTTTAAAACCCACCCCCTCCAAATGTACAGTCTCCTCCCCACCGTATGTATAGTTCTCTCCCACCTACCCACCCCCTCCTAATGTACAGTCCCCTCCCCATCATATGTATATACTCTGTCAGGATCTATGGGTAACAGTACTGTATATTTGAATATGGTATATGTCACAAATGTAACAGTACTAAATACCTGTATGTCCCTATGCCATAAATGTCATGTATGTTGAGTATGTCATAAATGTCTATATGAATTGAAAATGGGGGACCCTGATGTAAACAAGACAAACGTCTTTCTCTGGTCTGCATCCCCTTAACAATTGTGTGTATTGAGCCGTACTGTATTGTACCCATTCTGCAATCTGTTAAATAAAGTGTTCATTCATTCATTCATACATGACTGAGATGGGGCTGTGGTACATGACTGAGATAAGGCTGTGGTACATGACTGAGAGGGGGCTGTGGTACATGACTGAGATGGGGCTGTGGTACATGACTGAAAGGGGGCTGGTACATGACTGAGAGGGGGCTGGTATACAGGACTGAGAGGGGGCTGGTACATGACTGAGATGGGGCTGTGGTACATGACTGAGATGGGGCTGTGGTACACGACTGAGAGGGGGCTGTGGTACATGACTGAGATGGGGCTGTGGTACATGACTGAGAGGGGGCTGGTACATGACTGAGAGGGGGCTGGTATACAGGACTGCGAGGGGGCTGGTATACATGACTGAGAGGAGGCTGGTACACGACTGAGATGGGGCTGGTGCATGACTGGGAGGGGGCTGGTATACAGGACTGAGAGGGGGCTGGTATACATGACTGAGAGGTGGCTGGTACATGACTGAGAAGGGGCTGGCTGGTACATGACTGAGAGGGGTGAATGAATGAATGAATGAATGAATGAATGAATGAATGAATGAATGAATGAATGAATGAATGAATGAATGAATGAATGAATGAATGAAAACTTTATTTAACAGATTGCAGAATGGGTACAATACAGTACGGCTCAATACAATTGTTAAGGGGATGCAGACCTGAGAAAGACGTTTGTCTTGTTTCCATCAGGGTCCCCCATTTTCAATTCATATAGAGGGGCTGGCTGGTACATGACTGAGAGGGGGCTGGTACCATGTATTGTGCATCATTGTAGGTCAAACCATTAAAAAGTTAATTTCCACGGCAGCCATTTTGGATTTCGGTCTAAATTAGTGTATTAACCCTCCTAGATGACAAATCCATTGAGAAACGAAGTGCCACAGATGACCCAACTACTAGGTCCATATCGTATCATCATAATATTATTTTTAAAATCATTAGGATAAGGGTTCCCTTTATAAAGATGCATGAAAAGGCTGTATAATATGCAACACCTGTAGCTCAACTGCAAAAACTGCTTTTTTGATTTGATTAGATTTATTTGGAAATTAAAACATAAAAACAAATGATCTTGACCAATTTGTATTCCTTATTTTAGGATATCACCTAAAAGCATTCATTAAAACACTTATTTCCAAGGTGGTCCTCGATGGAAGACATAAAAACACAGCACATATAGCCTACTCAACTGCTAATTTTTGCTCAACTGCAAAAATGTATGCCTACTTATGTATTAGCCTACAGGGAAAAACACATTCACAACAGGCAGCAAAGTTTATTTTCAGCCAAGTAATAAGGTAACTATTAGGATATATATGGTATGGATTACTTACTCTTATAACTTACTATCTGTGGTAGCTCTAGTCTCCACCTACACAAATAGTTTTTGTGCTGTCCATTGAGCATGCACCTTCACGTGGTAGGCACATTAACTGTAGGTCAAACTCCTTAAACAAACAAGCACACCATTGATTTAATTGCCATGTAAATCACATACAAAGATCTAACTATTACTCCTCTCTGAACATGAATATAAAAGAAAAAGGTGATCTATTAACTGTGTAAACCTTATGCAATATTCATCATTGATATTTGAAATCTGTATGAACTGAGTAGTTAGTATCAAATGAAATAAGATGGAACAGCTCCATGCATTCATTGAATAAACAACTATTTGCTCATTACCAGTATGGTGTTTAAATTGTACAGCTTTTTGCACATCTTTGTCAGGGAATTCCAACAATTCTGGACCTGAATGTACCAGTTAATTGTAATCATCTCTCTCTCCTTATGTCTAGTCAAGCCAGGTTGTGGAGGAGAGAGACAGGGATGAACAGGCTGTAGACTACTTTGCCCGTCCTGAGCCTGCTATGATGCAGGTGTTTTACATCACCACCCAAAACAAGATTCAGCCAAGAGTGAGTGAGTACACTGGTCCACTTGCACTGGTACACTTGTCCATGGCACTTACTACCCAGCTTTGTAGTGGTTTGGGGGAATAGTACAGTAGGTACGCATATTTAAGGGGACCGCAAGGATGGTGTACTGGTGAGTGGTGTCCGACCGATTATGGTGGGCCGATCTGGGCCAAAAATGCCAGGGCAGATTTTTGGTCCCAGTCCAGCCCTGTCACTGCATAACTCATGAATGTTCAGACAAGCTGAATTTTTGGTTATTAGTTATACTCTGTATTAGGGCTGGACAGTATGGTCTAAAATGTATATCACGGTATAATTTGAAGCATAGACGGTAACGGTATATATCACTGTATATTAACTTTTCTTAAAATGTCTATATAAATGCTTCTGAAGGGGTAAAACACTGGTATGGCAGCTATTACTGTACTCTTGTATTACTAGGACATATTTCACATAGTACAGAGGTATTTTATTAAGAACATTTATTGTGCAAAACTGCAATAGAAAAATGCAAAACCTTTTCTCAAGTGTCAGCGGGCAGGTAACGCGTATCTTGGATTGAGTGCTTTGACCATGTCTTTAAAGCCCTTTCGATCGACAGTTTGAAAAGGAACCATGTCATTACACAAGTAAACAGCGACAGCGTTTGTTATGTTGGTCCACCGCTGGCTTTTTTGTCGTTGTTAACTTCAAATGTAAATAATCAAAAATAATAAAATTATTCTGTTACAGCTGTTGAGCTATACTATAGCTAATGTCCATCAATATCTTCCTTTTTAATGAAATAGGTTCAAGAATCGAATCAGGATTGTTAGCAGAGAGAGAGAGAGAGAGAGAAAGAGAGAGGGATGGGGGAGACAGAGTGAGAGAGAGAGGGAGGGGGCTGCTAGAGTGGAGCTAACGTTAACTTGCTGAGGCTAGTACATCGACAGGCTGCTAGAGTGGAGCGACAGTGGCTCAGGAGGTAGATCAGTCGTCTGGCAATCCGGAGGTTCCCGGTTCGATTCCCGCTCCTCCCGGGCAGCGTGTCGATGTGTCCTTGAGCAAGACACTTAACCCCTAATTGCTCCCGATGAGCAGGTTGGCACCTTGCATGGTTGCCTCCTCCGTCGGTGTGTGAATGAATGGGTAATATGTGAGTAACAAATTGTAAAGCGCTTTGGATAAAAGCGCTATATAAAAAAGCAGCCATTTACCATTTACCATTTGGAGCTAACGTTAACTTGCTGAGGCTAGTACATCGACAGGCTGCTAGAGTGGAGCTAACGTTAACTTGCTGAGGCTAGTACATCGACAGGCTGCTAGAGTGGAGCCAGGGAACAAAATAACTGGGCGCCCATCGCCAAATGCGTGTAGATTTACCGTCTGGCGTCTAACAATAATAATCTGCCCGCCAGATGGCGGGTGTAGTTCATATCGATACTCTTATTTTGAAAATCCTGTGCGGGTCTCATTGCCGCCCCAAGCGCAGCTCCAGTCATAATATCTGGGCTCCGGCAGCTAGCAACGTTCAGGTTCATATGATACTCTTATTTTGAAAAACCCTTAGCAACTCCGCGAGTCATATGATATCTGCCCACTCAGTGTTGTTTCTTGAAAACAGAGCAGCGTTGTAAACAGAGCAGCGTTAACACAGCAGTGCGCCTACAGACGCGAAATAAGTCTGTGATGTTTTTTTTCTTCTCACAACGAGTCCAATGCAGCTACATGCTTTGCACCGTCGCCATTCCTTTATGCCCACATCGCCCGAAATGAACGTTTATGTACCAATCACTACAACGTTAACGTCAGCTAACAAGCTAATCCTGATGATCAGACGAGACAGAGCCATAAACAGCACTGAGGAAAGGGAAATGGGGGGGGGGGGCACTCTCCCCTTCCCTGTGTGTGTGCGTGCGTTTGGAAAGACGACGGAATCACTAGTCAGGACTCAGGACAGGAGTATATTATAGTAAACTGAGGATTACTGAGGATGGACAGATAATGTTGATATTCAAATATAAAAAAATTGAGAGGAGTGGAAGTTTGAAGACAGACTACAATATGATGCGGGGGTGGTGAGTTGAAACACAGTGTGTGTGTGTGTCCCGACCCCACTTCTATGTTTCAATAAATTATTTGCATTTAAAACTATTAACGCTGACTCATTCCTTCAGTCCACTCAAAATTATGCTAATATTCCTTATGTTGTTTATGATATTAATTGAAAATAGCATATGAGGGTATTATATGTAATAATAACACATGGCGATATACTAAAAAGCTATTTATAATTTTTGGCTAGTAAAAAATCTGCCCGGCTGGTAGTTTTAAAAATCTACCAGCCAAATGGCTGGTAAGTCAAAAAGTTAAGTTTGTTCCCTGAGTGGAGCTAACGTTAACTTGCTGAGGCTAGTACATCGACAGGCTGCTAGAGTGGAGCTAACGTTAACTTGCTGAGGCTAGTACATCGACAGGCTGCTAGAGTGGAGCTAACGTTAACTTGCTGAGGCTAGTACATCGACAGGCTGCTAGGAGTGGAGCTAACTTGCTGAGGCTAGATCAACAGTTAACATTACATAAGATTTTAGCGTGACGTGGGCATTCCAAAATGGCGAGGATGCAAAGCATGTTAGACCATTGGATCCGTCGCAGAGTTTACATTACACATAGAAACTGCGCGACTCGCAAGAGAAGTTGTCACACAGCCTTCAAACGCAGGGCGAAAGAGCTAGTTTGCTTCTAGAATTGAAGGTCCGCTCTGCTCTGTGTCTATTATGAAATGACAATTGCGCGTTGACACGGCCACTGCGTGAAGCCTCTGTGCTCCTAAATAACTTTTTCCAGTTCGCACATATTTATTATCTATGACTAATTCTATCTATTTTTAGGGGCAAATGCGAGTGAAATTGTTGCGCACATGACGTCATTGCTATTTTAGAGCTGCTCTACCGGTTACAAGGTAGGCCTATAGTCAAAATCCATACCGTAGCGCAAATTCATACCGTTTATACCGTATACCGTTTATACCGTCCACCCCTACTCTGTATGCACCCAATTCAATGTTATAGCCTCATTTTCTTTCAAACTATTTTGGTGGCGGATGTCTCAATTTGGTACAAATGTTGACTCAGCTTGGGCAGAGCTGTTTAGCAGGCTGTGACGTACAGGCGTAGAGACAGCTCTGCGTAGGAGTGTGGGGTGAAAGATGAAAATAGAACAATTCACAGATGACTGATGCCCTAGCTCTGTGTTCCCCAGTATAGTACCCAGTCTCTTCCCTGTCTCCATCTGTCTAAACATGGCCCTGCCTCTCATACCTCTCTCCAGGTGCTAACCCTGGCACCAGCCCAAGTCCAGCGTCTAGCTAATTGACGTTGATAATCCAAATGAAAAACAGAAGGACGGACAGCTAGATTAGAGGAGCATGCAAATGAAGACCACACATACATTTGGACAAAATGTTAACACCGTATTAAGTTATTATGTGCTCTTACAGTAGTTGGGCTGGGTGATATAGCTAATTATATCAGATCACAATATTTTTCTTAGTTTTTTGATGGTATTTATTTTTCCAGTACAAATTACAATGTTACAGTTTATTTAACAAATTACAGTGTTTTTTTATATATCTTTTTTATCTTGTTATATAATTGTCATGGTGTCATTTCACTCAAAATTGTTTCTTTTATTTTCACCCTTGTGTGGTGTTCAGGTCTTTGGGACCCGTTTTCAATGTTTACTAAAAGAGAAATTACATGATAATTGTTTTAACCTGAGACTCATTGGCCTTGCCTGTCTCATTTTATGCGAAGAACATATAAAATAACACAATTTCATTGAGCGCACACTGGGCACCCCCCTACACATTTATATTACATATGTGGTGTTTGGGTCCACTAGAATTGTAGGTGAAAACAAGTAAATATGGTAAAAATTCAACAAAAAGGTTCACTGTTTACCTTCACTGTCTGCCTCCACCTTGTTTCATTTATATTTTTCAAGATTTACATGATTTATTCCATTAATGTCTTGACTATAATGGATAATAATTTTTTATCACATATTTGATCACAAAAAAACAAATAGGACTTCTATTGATAAATGTGATCTAGCAGGGGAATGTCGTATTTTTACATGAATTGTTGTGACTTTATTGTTTTATAATCCCAATGATGTTGTGGGTCCACCAGACCTGCGAACATTGGGTGAGTAACAAAAACGTGAACACCACAGAAGGGTTGATAGTGCTGCAAGGACAATTATTTTGATTAACTTATATACTACTATTTCCAAATTCAATTTTGATATACTGTACCTCCCAGCCATGTGTTAGTCCATCAACCAATCATCATCTTATTTATCTTTATTACCCTACCATCAAAGGCGTAATATGTAATCTAAATGTAAACAAAAGGCTAGACCAACCCCCAACAAAGAATGTTCATTCTCGATTTGATTGACTCGAGTTGATAGATACAAGGACTCAATACAATGACTCAAATAATATGGTAAATAAGGGTTTTTAATTGTATTTGCTGAATTGTGTGGCTTTAAAAGCGTGGTATGGTTGAGAATGTTTCTAAACACTGTAAAATTTAAGAAAATGTGTGTATACCATATATTTATATTGTAAACAAAAACTAAAACAAAACGGGTAACAAGAGTCATACTGTACTGTATGTGTGTTTACTCAAGGAAGATAACTTAGTATGACACAGCATATGTGTATGGATCTCTCTCTCTCTGAATTTTACATTAAGATAAGATTCCACCAAGCCCACCTCATTCTCCTATAGCCTATGTGTCTACCTGACAGGTACTACGATTCTCCTATAGCCTATGTGTCTACCTGACAGGTACTAACATTCTCATATAGCCTCTATGTGTCTACTCTGGCTTCCACTGGCTTCCAATCAAATACAAATACAGGATACATTTTAAAATACTACTCATCACATTTAAAGCCCTCAACAACCTTGCCCCTCCCTACCTGTCCGACCTCCTCCACCGTCACATGCCCACCCGTCGCCTTAGGTCTGCAGATGCCAACCTCCTAACACCTCCCACGACCAAGCTCCGGACCTGGGGCGACAGGGCCTTTGCTGCTGCTGCCCCCTCCCTCTGGAATGCCCTCCCCAGCCATATCCGTGATGCAAACACCCTGACATCTTTTAAATCAGCCCTCAAAACTCACCTTTTCAATCTTGCTTTTGACCTCTAATTCTGTCAGTTTTATTTTATTTTGTCATGTATTATTTTTGTTCTGTTTTTGTTCTGTTTTTTGTTTTGCCATAGTTTTGTCTCTCCTACCCATGTAAAGCGTCTTTGAGCACCTGGAAAAGCGCTATATAAGATAGATGTATTATAATTATTATTATTACTCTACATGGTACTAAGATTATCCTATAGCCTCATCTCTACCCCACATGTACTAAGATGCTCCTATAGCCCCACAGGTACTTAAGTGGCACAATGCCCAAATCAAGAATTCCTATATGTTATTTCCATGGCCATGGAATGTTCAATAAATATTTGTGAACATAAGCTAGAATCAAACTTGTGATGTCATCAAGTATACAGTCTGGAGCTGCTCCATTGACAATGCATGGGAGACTGATTTTGTGGACCCACATCATCTTTGTTTTATCATTTATATCCAAATTAACTATTATTCTATTGTTTCAGTTCTGAAACAGAAGATGGGTCTGCATTATTCAGAACATTCCACAGGGTTCTCAGTGTCACCTTTACCATCTCTCCCACTCCATTGGACATCACCATTTTGAGTTTTAGCACTCTAGTTTTGGGATTTGGGTGAGAGTTGTTTGTGGTCAGTGAAACTTTGTACTGTCTTAGCCCTTTCACTGCCACACAGAAAAGGGTTAACCCTTTCACAACCACACTACAGAAGGTTAACCCTTCTTTCACTACCACAATACAGACGGTTGTGAAAGCTTAACCTTCTGTAGTGTGGTAGTGAAAAGGTTAAACCACAGGAATAACATGCATGTTATGGGCATAGCCCCCCCCCCCCCCCCCTGCAGCAGGACCCTGAGGTCTGGAAAGTTGCAATCATCCCCTCTTCTAATTAAATCAGTTTTATGAGAAGGAGTAGAGCAGGAGCCCCAAGCAGATACCAGAGGGAGTCTCTGTTCACCGTGATTAGCCTCTGAGCTGGATTACCAGACCTTCACAATGACAACAGTGGGGAGGAGCTGCTTGCTGACACACAGGCAACGCCAGCGTCACACTCTCTCTGCTGAGCTTGGCAATAAATCCCCTCAATTCATTTTATACACAGTGCAGAGACACAACTCAATATATTACAAACAAACAACGGGCTGGGAAAAGTCCCAAACTAAGTCAGGCCATGAATCACCCTAAAACGACAACATTTAGCCTTTTTCAGTGTACTATGTGACGATCTACAGAGCATCGGTGGATAAACAACGGTTGGAATCAATCATGTTCAACCACTGGCACGGATGTCACATGATACAGGTCTGCTGATCGACAAGGATTGACTTTAAATCTAAATGTGAACTGTTGTTACCGTAATGCACCCTTCCCTTTTACATTTCCACACCGATACGGAAATACAACAACATCGTATTGCATTAGTAGTACAGGCCTTGTGCCATGCAGTAAACGCACCTGTAACTAGGCATCCAGCAAACTCAAGATTTACATTTCATATAAATTTGAAGCTGGTATTTCATGGCCCGTCAGCTCGCTCCTTTTCTTGTTGATTCTGGAGCTGGTAAGTTCCTTATTGATTTCCTGGCAGACGCCTTTGGCAACAGCTGTAGCCAGCTAATTTACTTGGCTTTCAGCAGCCCCCACAGAGCACTGCCCCTCATAAATCAGGCCCTCTGATAATAGAGAATGTTGACCCACTAATCTGTAATAAGCAGAGTGCTGCATTCTACAGATGGGTTGCACCCCCTATTCTCTCCAATCGGACAAATGGCACATCCACAACGTTTCCTTTGAAGAGATGGAGCAAGAGATGGGGGTGTGCGCTGGGAGAGGGGGAGCTGGAAAGAGAGATGGGGGTGTGCGCTGGGAGAGGAGGCATTAGGATATGCATTAATGAGGCCAGACCTCATGGGGAATATCGTTGTACTGACAGCCAAGCCAACCATCAAAATAGCTACCAGCATCAATTTTCAGGGATTGTTGCAGCCTGAGGGATGACTGTCACAGCTCTCAAAAATAATGTTCCCAAACATGAGCCATCAGCCGCCCTGAAAATAGCAGATACGGCAGGCTAATCTGTTTTAAAGCAAACCGAGAGAACCCTGCTTTACATATTGGACCAATTGAATCTGTCAAATGTAGATCAACTGTATTTCAAACATGTTCTAGAGCAGCATCAGGAGCATTGGGCTACAGTAGCATGTATCAACTCAGCTAGCGCCCATGAACTAGCATGTAGCCCAGAGGGGAAGGTGGCAGCAGGTAGAGGCTATGTGTTCTGAGTGACACACCAGGGGGGTCTCATGTCCTTATCGCCGTGCCAACAGTCTGCAGCTTGCTGGCCCGCAGTAGAGCACAGCTCTGAGTTTTACACAGGCCTAGCCCTGGCAGGGTATATGGAGGAAGTTGGGTCCTAATTAATTAACAGTTCAGTAGAGCTACGTGTCAACAAACATTGGGGATGGGCTAGGCCTGTGTGTGCCCAGGAACAATCCCCTTGATCCTTGGCAGTTTTCAAGGGTATTTAGAGGGTAAGCAATACAGCTTACTTGGCAAATGCATTGGCAGGCATGGTCCCTTTACTATTATCTGATAAGGGCTCTAGGGCCAAGCTGTGGGGTGAAAAGTCTCAATCAAATTATGAATACTGCTGACTTGTCAGTATGGCACAAACAAATGAGTTACGTATTATTATTATTATTATTATTATTATTATTATTATTATTATTATTATTATTATTATTATTATTATTATTATTATTATTATTATTATTATTATTATTATTATTATTATTATTATTATTATTATTATTATTATTATTATTATTATTATTATTATTATTATTGTTGTTGTATTAGCATCTTAACACTCGGGAACTGTCATCCATGATGGGCGGAGCAGGGAATACATGTGCCCTAGAGATAACAGACAACATTCACTCCCAGGCTTTTGATAACATCAGCTGGAGGAGAACGAGAGAGGGTGGGGGGGTTGATGGAGAGAAAGATCAGCTGGAGCAGAATGAGAGAGGGTGGGGGGGTTGATGGACAGAAAGATCAGCTGCCAGAGCAGAACGAGAGAGGGTGGGGGGGTTGATGGAGAGAAAGATCAGCTGGAGCAGAATGAGAGAGGGTGGGGGGGTTGATGGACAGAAACATCAGCTGGAGCAGAATGAGAGAGGGTGGGGGGGTTGATGGACAGAAACATCAGCTGGAGCGGAATGAGAGAGGGTGGGGGGGTTGATGGACAGAAACATCAGCTGGAGCAGAATGAGAGAGGGTGGGGGGGTTGATGGACAGAAACATCAGCTGGAGCGGAATGAGAGAGGGTGGGGGGGTTGATGGACAGAAACATCAGCTGGAGCGGAATGAGAGAGGATGGGGGGTTGATGGACAGAAAGATCAGCTGGAGCAGAATGAGAGAGGGTGGGGGGGTTGATGGACAGAAACATCAGCTGGAGCGGAATGAGAGAGGATGGGGGGGTTGATGGACAGTCTTGCTGCCGGCACTTCAGTGGCCATCTCTCCCTCCCCTCTGATGCAACAATCACTTTTAGAATTGTAAAAGAAAAGGAGGCAGGCATTTCTACCATGTCATACCATGTGATTATAATAAGACGTTGTGATGGGGGAGAAGCTGAAGGAAAAACACAGTCTAGCACAACAATGAGTGTGCCTGCTGTCACGCCTGTCATCAGAGTTCACCCTCATCCTGACTGGCTGTGAAGCCATGTCACACACAGTGGGGCAAAAACATATGTGTTTGTCTCTCCCCCCATTCAGACCCTTAGGCTGGCTGATCTTAGGCTGGCTGGTCTTGATTTGTTTCTCAGTGAAAGACGCGAGGAGTCTCAATTACTAAGAGCCAGCATTATTTCACTTTCCGCATTATTTAAACATAACGATGTGCCAGTTGAGCTGAGTCTTACTTAGAATCTGTTTCTAGGAATAGGGGGAGGAGAGAGAGAGAGAGAGAGAGAGAGAGAGAGAGCGAGAGAGAGCGAGAGAGAGCGAGAGAGAGAGAGAGAGAGAGAGAGAGAGAGAGAGAGAGAGAGAGAGAGAGAGAGAGAGAGAGAGAGAGAGAGAGAGAGAGAGTCAACATTGCAGGGTATGGCTTACAGGAAGAGTTCTAATAGGTTGTCAAGTCACAATACAATTGTCTATCTTATATAATACAACTGTAACTTTGAATTGCATCTAATGCTAGCTGGTCGCACAATTAAAGCGTGTGTTTGAGTTGTGCTTGTGGAGATCTGGAAAAGAGAGCTTAATTATTCAAACATTAGCGTTAACAGATGACCTTATACAAAAGCCTTCAGTTCTGTGAGTTATACTGAGGGCTAAAATTATGCATTATTAAATCTGTACCCGGACAGGGAACTGTATTCCAGTGGTGCAATACATTCATACATCTAAAATATTTTAGCTTCTGTGCCCCCGACATGTGGAATATTTTGCAAAGCACTTTAAAACTCAATACTTTTAATTAATTAGGTTAATTGATTGACTTATCTGTTTCTATATTGTTTTTGTATTATTACCTCTCAACGTCATTGTAAATGAGAGCCTGCTCTCAATGATCTTTCGAGATTAAATAAAGATTGAAGGCATTTACAAGTTACAGAGCTAAAACGACGTGCTGTCAATCTGGACATGGCTTGGCTTGACAAAACATCTCAATTGTGTGGGGCTTCTAAGTGTGAACATGTGTACCAGTTGAACTGTTTTCCTAATTCAGTTAACCTATGGGAGTTTAATCAAGTTGAGGGTATCTAGCCTTGCACCTCACAATAACCGGCACCTGTGAGTAGGACGGAAAGCCAGCACGTGCACATCCAGCTGCAAGCCATCGGGGGTCTGTTGAATTGCATGGAACCACTGATGCACTGGGGAGGGCAGAGGGCCCAGGGGGTAACGTGTGCTGCTATAATGTACTGTGCCTTGTTGTGTTGGGCTTAATCCAGTTCACCTCTGCTTATTGGCATATCGCAGGCCTCTCCCATCTCTCACGAGGGCTAGAGAGTCCCCAGTCTGCTACGGCGGCAGATCCCATCTCGCTAATGCTGTTGCACAACTCGCAATCACTTTAATACAGTTTCAGTGCTGCTGGTCTGCCGAGGCGCCCCTCTCATGCGCAGTTATGTAATGTCACATTCACTCAGGCCTCTCCACTGGAAGGATATCCACAACAGAATCAGACACGGTTGCTGCTGATAAAAGTGTGTCTTGACACACACTATGTTAGAGTATGTTTTTATTTAGTTTAAGCCCGCTTAAAATAGGACAACTATTCATAAAGAGTACATATAGATCCAGGGCACTTAAACCTTTGTTCTAATGCATAATATGGGCAGCTTTCCAGGCAAGCTCTTTCTACATGTACATTGCACGAAGCTGTGGCTTCTATTATGGTCTCACATGTTGCAATCCTTCTGATTCAAAAACATATCAATACAACGGAGACGTAACATATAGTCATCCGTTAATTCTTTAATTCTACCTTCCTATGAGAATAATAGACTGGAAGCGCCAACAGTTTCTCCTCTTTGGCATGTAGGACTGATAGGCCAACACAGAAACCAATCACTTTGGTAAGTCACACCTAACCAACAGTGTTTGTCTGGCACGCTTGCTTGCCCCATTCCTCTCAAGCAGCTGTATGAATAGTGAACTGCAGGGATAAGGGAGCCATGGCCTGCTATTACAGTATAAGACCTCAACTGATAAACATACAACTACTGGCCTTAAACTGAACCACATTGTTGGCTGAAGGGGTGTGTTTCTCTTGAAACAAGGAATGTTACTGCGGCAGACGATGGCAAATCCATTATAGTTCATACACAATAATCCTCATTAACTTCAAAAACCTGACACAGAGGTTATGCATTCTAAAGGTGTGCTATTAAATCATAGATCCCATGCTATGCCAGGAAGATAGACATTCATAATGACAAGAGTGATTGTACTTACTGCTGCAGTATGTGGCATAGGGTTAAATCCACAGAGGTTGCAGACGGTGTTCTTGCATTCAGTACAGGTGGTGTAGTTGGGAGGATCCTTGGAGCCCATGTTGAGTTCCACCTTACAGAGTGGACAGGTGGACTGGCCTGCTTTGGGAGCAGCTTTGGAAGCTGCTGCTGCTGGATTTGGAGGCTCTGATGGAGCTTTGTCCACTTTAGCCGCCACTGATGGAGAATCCTTGGCCTGGTGGGGTTGCTCTGGTTTCTTCTCCTCTGCTTTCTGAGCAGCAGTGCCCTTTGCTGCAGGGGGCATTTTAGGAGAGGCTGGTGGTGTGCCTTTAGGAGACACATGGGCTGTTGTGGACATCCTACGAGGAGATGGTGGTGTCGTTTTAGGCTCATCCTGAACAGCTGAGGTGATTAAGGTGGATGCAGAGCTGAAGATGGAGGAACCGAAGCCAAACATCTTTCCTGACACTGACTCCGCAGGCTTTGCGGCATCAGGCTGAGTTTTAGGACCACCGAAGCCAAAGAAGCCTCCTGACTCCTGTTTGGGAGGCTGAGCTGGTGGCAGTACAGACTTGGCAGGAGAGCTCCCGGCTTTTGGGGGTTGTTGCTGGGGTTTCCCAGGTTCCTGCTTGGGAAGAGCTGGCTTGGGTTCTGGTTTTGGGGTTTGAGCAGACTGCTTTTGACTTGGCTTGTCCAGAGCTTTTCCTGTGTCTTCCTTCACTACTGCTGGCCTGTCCTCCTTTTGTGCTGCAGCTGGCATTGGTGCCCCAGTGATAGGCATCTCCTTTTTGACTGGTGCTGCTGGAATTACCTCTTTTTTGATTGCTGTTGAATCTATGGGCTGCTCCTTTTGGGGTTGGACAGGTGTTGGTGTCTCTTTCTGTTCTGAAACAGTGGGTGTGGTAACTTTGCTAGGAGAGGGCTGAGGCTTTATGACAGGAGGTCCAGATGGTCCAGATGGTCCTAATGCTCTCTGCATCTGGCAATTCAGGCACAGCCACTCCTTCACCTGAAAGCAAATTTAAATCCACCATGTTAAAACAACAGCAACCAGCCTCCAATAATCTGTCTTGTGTATTATCTATAATTGAAAAATAAGAAAGAGAAGCTACATGGTTAACTCAGCGCTGAATTTCCATTACAAATGTCAAGATGCATTTCAGTGTAAAGATTATGAAGCATATTCACTTGAAAAATACCAACGACTTAATTTGTTATGCCCATTCATTAATCTGATAATAAAATGTTGCAGACAATAAAACCCTGATATGTCTACATGTAGCTATGCCCATTTAAAATGGTTCTTAGCCATTCAGGGTTACACCTTTATTATTTCTGAAGGGATAGCCAATACTTTTGGAGAAAATGAGTTCAGCAAGCCATGTGTTTAAAGAGGAACTTCTGATGTTTTAGCCACTAAGCTTATCTGACTGGTTAGATACAATCTGATTATCAAATAGTACAGAAATACCTTGTATTTTGGTAGAAGTGAAAATGACCTCTATTCATCCATAAACAATATGTTCAAAAGCAGAAATAGTTTCTCAATGAATTAATACTCTCCTCCCCTCCCTTCCCTACTCTACAAAAACATTAACAAGGTAATACAATGGCCATGGTATAGGGAAGCCTTAACTTACTTCTGCTACATTTGTCATAGGGTTAAATCCACAAAGGTTGCAGACAGTGTTCTTGCATTCTGTGCAGGTGTTGTAGTTGGGAGGATCCTTGGAGCCCATGTTGAGATCCACCTTACAGAGTGGACAGGTGGACTGGCCTGCTTTGGAGGCTGCTGCTGCTGCTGCTGGCTTTGGAGGCTCTGGTGGAGCTTTGTCCACTGTTGCCTGTACTGGTTGAGGAGCCTTGGCCTGGTGGGGTTGCTCTGGTTTCTTCTCCTCTGCTTTCTGAGCAGCAGTGCCCTTTGCTGCAGGGGGCATTTTAGGAGAGGCTGGTGGTGTGCCTTTAGGAGAGACATGCGCTGTCATGGACATCCTACGAGGAGACGGCGGTGTCGTTTTAGACTCCGATGCGATTAAAGTGGACGCAGAGCTGAAGATGGAGGAACCGAAGCCAAACATCTTTCCTGTCACTGACTCCGCAGGCTTTGCGGAATCAGGCTGAGCTTTAGGACCACCAAAGCCAAAGAAGCCTCCTGACTCCTGTTTGGGAGGCTGAGCTGGTGGCAGTGCAGACTTGGCCGGAGAGGTCGCAGCTTTTGGAAGTTGTTGATGTGGTTTCCCAGGTTCTGCCTTTAGTGCCCCTCCAGAGGGCTGTGTGGCGTGGTCTGGTTGCAAAGGAGGAGAAACAACACCCTGCTTGATAGTGGATTGAACCGTTTTGTCAGGCAATGGGGCAGTTGCTGGGGAAACATGCTTCTTTGGTGTAGCAGGTGTAGTGGTTTCTTTCTCTTTGACTGGAGCAGAGGTCACAGGTTCCTTCTTCAGCGAGGCAGGTGGAGGGACCTCTTTCTGGAGTGGAGTTGGTGCCGGGGCCTCTTGCTTCTGGGATTTAGCAGCAGTGGCATCATCCTTCTGGACATTTGATACTTTGCCTGGGGATAACGGAGGTTTCATCATGGGTGGGCCTGGAGGTTCAGATGCTCCAAGTGCTCTCTGCATCTGGCAGTTGAGACATAGCCACTCGTTCACCTAAACACAGACAAATGTGGGAGATTAACATGTCCTTTGTTAATACTTGTGAGTAACTCCATGTACTTTGTTAATACTAGATTTATTTAATTATGTGACAATCTGAAAACAGTGTTCAGTTTTGTTCAAATATATATTTCATTATATTCAATGTCAAAAGGCAAATTATTGGGGAAATAACACGTTTCACAATGCTGTGACAATGTTTTAAATTATTTTGTCTACTGTATCTAACTAATACTCCTACCTTATGGATGCACATGGATATAGTGGTTAAACCATGATATTAACCAAATGTGATGATTACAATTGATGCATTCTAACTGTTCCTTCTACAGAAAGTGGGGTTCTGGCTAGTTTGATTACTGTACCTCATCCACATTTGGCATAGGGTTAAATCCACATTGGTTGCAGACAGTGTTCTTGCATTCAGTACAGGTGGTGTAGTTGGGAGGATCCTTGGAGCCCATGTTGAGTTCCACCTTGCAGAGCGGACAGTTGGACTGGCCTGCTTTGGGAGCAGCTTTTGAGTCTGCTGCTGCTGGCTTTGGAGGCTCCGATGGAGCTGTGTCCACTTTAGACTGTCCTGATGGAGAGGCCTCTGTAACCTTGGGTGGTTCTAGTTTCTTCTCCTGATCTGGTTGCTGGGTAGCTGGTAACTTGGTCTCCTTTGGATGATGTAACTTTGGAGAAACTGGTGCACTTTTTGTAGAGACATCTACCGTTGTGGACATCCTGCGATACGCCAGGGCTGGTGCAGACATCTTGCGGGAACCTGGTGGTCCAGTATGGGACTCCTCCTGAGCAGCTGATGTTATCAAAGTGGATGCAGAACTGAAGATGGAGGAACCAAAACCAAACATCTTCCCAGTCACCGACTCAGTAGTTTTTGCAGAAGCACGTTGAGATTTAGGGCTGCCAAAGCCAAAGAACCCTCCTGATCCCTGATCTGTTGGCTGAGGTGCTGGAGGAGAGGATTTGGAAGGAGAGGTCCCACTTTTTGGAGGCTGTTGTGAAGGTTTGCCAAGCTCCTGGTTTGGAATAGGTGTGGCTTCTTGTGTTACAGCTTGTTTGGGCTGTCCTTGTGGGGGGATTGTAGTGGGCTCCTGTTGGCTAGTCTTTTGCATTGCAGGCTGTTTTGCAGACTGAACATCATCAACAGTAGCAGCTGTGACTGGTTGGTCTACTGACTTCTGGAGGATTTCAGCTTTCCTATCTTCTTTTGAAGCTTCCTTTTCTGATATTTCTTGTTTCCCATGTGAGCTTGGTGGAGTGGGAACCCTTTCATTTTGGGCAGGAGATGAAGTAGTCGTGACAACAGGTGAAGCCTGAGCAGAAATCTCTTTATTGAGGGTTGCAACTGAAGTTGGAACCTCCTTAGTGAGCGGAGCAGCAGGACTTGTAGCTTCCTTGGGCAGGGGTGAAGCAGGAATTGGAGTTGGCATGACAAGAGGTGTTGCTGGAGTAGTATCTATTTTAGTTTCAGATGGAGGGGTGGGTTCTTTTTTCTTTTGTGGAGAGCCTGATGCTTGAGTGTCCTGTTCAGCTTCATCTGGTATTCGCACAGTTTCTGGTGTGGAAATAGCTTGCTCTTGACTGGCAACTATCTCTTTTTGTGCGGCAATGGGGACAGTAACTTTGTTAGGTGAGGCCTGGAGTTTCATCATGGGAGTTCCTGGAGGTTGAGATGCCCCTACAGCTCTTTGCATCTGACATGTGAGACACAACCACTCCTTCACCTGAAAGAAAAACATAGAATTTCTAATAAGTGTGCCTGTACAGTAGCAAAGGTGTAGATATTAAAGTGCAACATAGACTGGCGAGCAAAACATGGCATATTAATTTCCATGCGTTCTCTCACCACAATATATTGTCGACATTTTGAGTATAGTCATACATTTTTGAGAAAACATATTGAAATTTACAGGTTGATTTGTTGCTTCCAAACAAAATTTACTCAAAATAATCACAGGGTGGTGATATTATAATGTTAAATTCTATATTGTGAGGCCACTGACATTTTATTGAGAGGCCCCAAGTCTAATTTCTGTAAAATGTCCTATTCACATAGTTATTATCACATTTTATTTTAAGAGGAAAACATTGAAAGGTGAAATAACATGAATGGCAATGTCCACAAAGAGCTGAAGTGGGTTTTGTTGAATGCAGACATAAGCAGGAAAACATGATCTTATGCGTTAAAACATTATTTTTACATAATCTCTGGGCACATAGTGAAAATTTAAGAAAATCTACCTGGAAACAGAAAATGTAAGGAGTATTTCAGCATTCAGTTTCAATTTCATATAGTATGATGCAAGTGTGTATCACTTACCTCTGACACATTTGGTGTAGAATAAAATCCACACTGGTTGCATACAGTGTTCTTGCATTCAGTGCAGGTGTTGTAGTTGGGAGGATCATTAGAGCCCATGGTGAGTTCCACCTTGCAGAGCGGACAGGTGGACTGGCCTGCTTTGGGAGCAGCTTTGGAGGCTGCTGCTACTGCTTTTGGAGGCTCCGGTAGAGCTTTGTCCACTTTACCCTGTACTGATGCAGAGGCCTCTGTAATCTTGGGTGGCTCTGGTTTCTTCTCCTGGTCTGGTTTCTGGGTAGCCGGTGGTTTGGTTTCGCTTGGATGATGTAGCTTTGGAGAAACTGGTGCACTTTTTGTAGAGACGTCTACTGTTGTGGACATCCTGCGAGACGCCTGGGCTGGTGCAGACATCTTGCGAGAACCTGCTGGTACAGTATGGGACTCCTCCTGAACAGCTGATGTTATCAAAGTGGATGCAGAACTGAAGATGGAGGAACCAAAGCCAAACATTTTCCCTGTCACTGACTCTGCAGGCTTTGCAGCAACCTCAGGCTGGGCTGGCTGTGCTGCTGGAGCAGACGGTTTCTTCTGAGGAGAGCCTGGTACTGATGTGTTCTTTTGAGGTTCAGCTGATTTCAGGCCCTCCTTTTCAGGTCCAGCTGGTTTGGGGATGTCTTTTTGTTTGGCGTCAGCAGGCGTGTGGATTTTGTTAGGTGATGCATGCGGTTTCATCATAGGAGGCCCTGGAGGTTCAGAAGCCCCAAGAGCCTTCTGCATCTGGCAGGTAAGACATAGCCACTCATTCACCTGAAATGGAAAAAAAAGAAAAGTCCAAACAATCCATGATATACAAGATTATGCAACCTGTCAAAGTTCATCCAAACTGTTTTCATGGTTATTGTTTTTTCATGTTTGTTTGCTCTTATTTCAAATGACTAGATATAAAACGGTAGTAACAGTGAGTGTGTGACAATTGCAATACATTTTGTGTAGAAATCACAGAGTGAGATGCCGGAGACATGCATATTATGAAAAACACAAATAATCACAGAGAGACGCAGAAGACATACTTAATCTAATTCATATAGAGGCGAAAAGAGAAGACATATTAGACACTCGATATGGGTCAACCGCTACAATCTGTCAGAAAGGTTCATATTGAAACATAACACAAAAAGTGAATTATAATCAGCAAACATGTTTGCTCCATATAGTCTTACCTCTGTTGCATTTGGCATAGGGTTGAATCCACATTGGTTGCAGACAGTGTTCTTGCATTCAGTGCAGGTGTTGTAGTTGGGAGGATCCTTGGAGCCCATGTTGAGTTCCACCTTGCATAGTGGACAGGTGGACTGGCCTGCTGTGGGAGCAGCCTTGGAAGTTGCTGCTGTTGTCTTTGAAGGCTCTGGTGGAACTTTGTCCGCTTTGGCCTGTACTGATGGAAGAACCTTGGCCTGCTGGGGTTGCTCTGGCTTCTTCTCCTCTGCTTTCTGACTCATCTTGGGAGAAGCTGGTGGTGTTATCAAACTTGATGCAGAGCTGAAGATAGATGAACCAAAGCCAAACATCTTCCCTGTCACTGACTCTGCAGGCTTTGCAGCATCAGGCTTTTTATCGGGAGTTTTAGGACCACCAAAGCCAAAGAAGCCTCCTGACTCCGACTGTGTGGCTGGAGTACCATTACTCTGCTTACGTCCAGTTTGACTTGTCTGGTCTGGTGGTTTCTGAGGACCTGATGTCCGCCGGTTCTCCTGTGGTGTTTTCTGACCAGGAGCTGGACTGGCCTGTTTCTGACTCTCTGGTGCTTTTGCAGCATCTACCTTGGCTGGCTGTGTTGCCGGGGTGGACTGTTTCCTCTGAGGGGAGCCTGGTGCAGAAGTCTCCTTATTTTGTAGTTCAACAGGTGTTGGAGTGGCCTTCTTTTGAGGTTCAGTGGGTTTGGAGGTTTCTATCTTTTGGCCGGTACCAGGTGTAGAGACTTTGTTGGGTGAGGCCTGGGCTTTCATCACAGGAGGACCTGTGGATTCTGATGCACCTAGGGCTCTCTGCATCTGGCAGTTAAGACATAACCACTCCTGCACCTGAAACAACAGGTAAATAACACTAATGGTTATGTGGTGGTATTCATCCAATTTCTTTATTATCATCATCATCATCATCATCATCATCATCATCATCATCATATTATTATTATAGTATAATTATTATTATTATTATCGACAGTGCTAATTAAGGTGAATTATTGCACAATAAAACAAGACATTTTATGAGGGAGAAAACATTTAGCTCAAATCCTATCTGAAATTTCACTTCAAATGTGCTTCCTTCAAGTATGATGAAATCCCATAGTAGTTCCATTGCCCCCTTGTCAACGTGCATACAGTATTTAACGATTAACTGTCTTACCTCTGTTTCATTTGGCATTGGGTTAAATCCACATTGGTTGCAGACAGTGTTCTTGCATTCACTGCAGGTGTTATAGTTGGGAGGATCCTTGGAAGCCACGTTGAGTTCCACCTTGCAGAGTGGACAGGTGGACTGGCCTGCTTTGGGAGCAGCTTTGGAGGCTGCTGCTACTGGCTTTGGAGGCTCTGAAGGAGCTCTGTCCATTTTAGCCTGTACTGATGGAGACGCTTCAGATGACTTGAGTTGCTCTTGTTTCTTTTCTTCTACTTTCTTATCAGCAGGTGGTTTGGTCTCCTTTGCTGGAGGAATCTTGGGAGAAGCCAGTGGGGTAGCTTTTGGAGGGATATTGGCTGTAGATATCTTAGAAGAGGCTTGGGCTGGCTCTGACATCTTGCGAGAACCTGGTGGTGTAGTTTTTGGAGAGATCTGTGCTATGGTGGACATCTTGCGAGAACCTGCCGGTGTAGTACTGGACTCATCCTGAACAGCTGACGTTATCAATGTTGAGGCAGAGCTGAAAATAGATGAACCAAAGCCAAACATCTTCCCACTAGCTGACTCTGGTGTTTTTGCAGCATCTGTCTGAGTTTTATGACCACCAAAGCCAAAGAAGCCTCCTGACTCCTGTTGTGTGGCTGCAGTTGTTGCTCCAGCTTGGCCTTTCTGGTCTGGTGGTTTATGAGGACTTGAGGCCGTCCTGTTCTCATGTGGTTTTTTCTGACCAGCAGCTGGACTGACCTGTTTCGGACTCTCTGGTATTTTAACAGCCTCAGCCTTGGCTGACTGTGTAGATTGCTTCCTCTGAGGGGAAGGTAGTGCTGAAGTCTCCTGTTTGGGGGGTTCAGCCAGTGTTATAGATTCCTTCTTTGGAGGTTCAACAGGTTTCATGGTGTCCTTTTTGCCAGCACCAGGAGTAGACACTTTGTTGGGTGACGCCTGGGGTTTTATCATAGGGGGTCCTGTGGGTTCAGCTGCTCCCAACACTCTCTGCATCTGACAGTTGAGACATAACCACTCCTTCTTCTGAAAAGAGAATGATTTAACAAGATGAGAATACTTTCTGAAATCAATTTATTGTTTTTTTAAATAGGTAGTATTCATCCTGTATAACAGAGCAATGGTAATTTGCTATTGATTTTCTACAATTTCAGTAGGCGTTTAAAATCGTATTAAAATAATAATATATATATTTTTTTAAACAGCACGTTTACTAAATTAGATAAATTCATGGAAAGTAAACGATTATTTAAGAACAATGAGGATGAACTCTTCATTTTCCTACCTCTGACTCATTTGGCATAGGGTTAAATCCACACAGGTTGCAGACAGTGTTCTTGCAGTCAGTGCAGGTGTTGTAGTTGGGAGGATCCTTGGAGCCCATGTTCAGTTCCACCTTACAGAGTGGACAGGTGGACTGGCCTGCTGTGGGAGCAGCTTTGGAGGCTCCTGCTGCTTTTGGAGGTTCTGATGGAGGTTTGACCACTTTAGCCTGCACTGATGGAGACTTGGCCTGCTGGGATTGCTCTAGTTTCTTATCCTCTGCTTTCTGAGTAGCAGGCGGTTTGGTCTCCTTTGCAGAAGGCATCTTGGGAGAAACTGGTGGTGTTGTTTTAGACTCTGTGATTAAAGTGGATGCAGAGCTGAAGATAGATGAACCAAAGCCAAACATCTTCCCTGTCACTGACTCTACAGGCTTTGCAGCATCAGGCTGAGTTTTAGGACCACCAAAGCCAAAGAAGCCTCCTGACTCCGGCTGTGTGGCTGGAGTGACATTACTCTGCTTACGTCCAGTTTGACTTGTCTGGTCTGGTGGTTTCTGAGGACCTGATGTCCGCCGGTTCTCCTGGGGTGTTTTCTGACCAGGAGCTGGACTGGCCTGTTTCTGACTCTCTGGTGCTTTTGCAGCATCTACCTTGGCTGGCTGTGTTGCCGGGGTGGACTGTTTCCTCTGAGGGGAGCCTGGTGCAGAAGTCTCCTTCTTTTGTAGTTCAACAGGTGTTGGAGTGGCCTTCTTTTGAGGTTCAGTGGGTTTGGAGGTTTCTATCTTTTGGCCGGTACCAGGTGTAGAGACTTTGTTGGGTGAGGCCTGGGCTTTCATCACGGGAGGACCTGTGGGTTCTGATGCACCTAGGGCTCTCTGCATCTGGCAGTTAAGACATAACCACTCCTGCACCTGAAATGACATCATCATTATTATTAGTGCCATTCTCACTTATAATTTCACAACATTAAATAGACACTTTTTGACAAGGAGTAACTAAATAAAATAATTCATGTGAGGGTAGACAAGGTATTTTCGTAGTAATTTGTTCTTAGTACTATATCCAATTTCCTTACAATGTATTATCAAAATAATAAACAAAAAACAATGTATTTATCAACATACATTTGTGTTTTAGTTAAAATTGTTACATATTTGGATATTTATATATTCCATTTTAAGAATAAAACAACATTTGCAATCAAAGGAAGTGAGAAATGTAAAGATACTTATGAACTGTACTCTTGTTATCTTACCCCTCTGTCATTTGGCATAGGGTTGAATCCGCATTGGTTGCACACTTTGTTCTTGCATTCGGTGCAGGTGTTGTAGTTGGGTGGATCCTTGGAGCCCATGTTGAGTTCGACCTTGCAGAGTGGACAGGTGGACTGGCCTGCTTTGGGAGCAGCCTTGGAAACTGCTGTTGCCTTTGGAGGCTCTGATGGAGCTTGGTCCACTTTGGCCTGTGCTGACGGAGGAGCCTTGGCCTGCTGCAGTTGCTCTGGTGCCTTCTCTGCTTTCTGTGTAGCAGGTGGTTTGGCCTCCTTTGAAGGCATCTTGGGAGACACTGGTGGTGTTGTTTTAGAGCTGAAGATAGATGAACCAAAGCCAAACATCTTCCCTGTCACTGACTCTACAGGCTTTGCAGCATCAGGCTGAGTTTTAGGACCACCAAAGCCAAAGAAGCCTCCTGACTCCGGCTGTGTGGCTGGAGTGACATTACTCTGCTTACGTCCAGTTTGACTTGTCTGGTCTGGTGGTTTCTGAGGACCTGATGTCTGCCGGTTCTCCTGTGGTGTTTTCTGACCAGGAGCTGGACTGGCCTGTTTCTGACTCTCTGGTGCTTTTACAGCCTCTACCTTGGCTGGCTGTGTTGCCGGTGTGGACTGTTTCCTCTGAGGGGAGCCTGGCACTGCAGTCTCCTTTTGAGGCATAGCACGAGTTGGTGTGTCTTTTTTGGTGGATGCATTGGACACTTTGTTAGGTGAGGGCTGTGAGGGTTCCATTCCTCCAGCAGCCCGCTTCACCTGGCAGTCCAGACACAGCCACTCCTTTGCCTTCAAGAACAAAATGAAACATAAACAATATCAATAAATAGAGTTGTTCAACAATGACAATACTCTATGGTAAGTTCAAATAGTGTTATTTGATTTCAATACTGTAAATACTGTATAAGGACAACATATAACCAATATTCTGCAAGTCTAAAAAAGAATACACTGCGATCAGTGCATGCTTAATTGTATTTCCTAGATAATGTGTTTCCTCATATTATAATTCACATTTAGCGAACTGAAACTGTTTAACACTCTAAATGTTACAAGATCAGTGTCCCCACATCAACGGGAAACAGTGGGAAAGTTGTGATAGAATCTTAATTGTGGTTCTATAATAAAACATTTAAAAAAGAGAATTCAATGTGTAGTGTCAGGTGCATCAATGATCAGATTGTGGGCAGGAGAGGTGCGGTAGCCTCCTATGACATCATGTCAAGAGAGGTATGGTAGCCTCCTATGACCTCATGTCAAGAGAGGTATGGTAGCCTCCTATGACCTCATGTCAAGAGAGGTATGGTTGCTTCCTATGATCTCATGTCAAGAGAGGTGTGGTAGCTTCCTATGACCTCATGTAAAGACAGGTGTGGTAGCTTCCTATGATCTCATGTCAAGAGAGGTGTGGTAGCTTCCTATGACCTCATATCAACAGAGGTGTGATAGCTTCCTATGACCTCATGTCAAGAGAGGTATGGTAGCTTCCTATGACCTCATGTCAAGAGAGGTGTGGTAGCTTCCTATGACCTCACGTCAAGAGAGGTGTGGTAGCTACAACGTAAGGAGGACAGTGTCAGAGGCCAAACGGCGCTACAGGGATAAAATTGAACTCCAGTTTGAACAAGCTGACTCTAGAGCTATGTGGCAGGGGCTCAAAACGATGACAGACTACAAAGGCGCCTCCCTCAAACTGAACAGTGACATCTCCTTAGCAAATGACCTCAATACCTTCTATGCGAGGTTTGATGCTGGTAATAACAACACCAGCTCACAAGCCACGGCAATGGGGGGGGGGGGGGGGGTCGGCTGCTGATGGAGGCGCAGTGTTCAGGGTAACAGAGCATGAGGTGAGGCGGACCTTTAAAAAAGTGAATATCAGGAAGGCAGCAGGTCCGGACGGCATCCCCGGCCGCGTCCTAAAAGTCTGTGCCGACCAACTGGCCCCAGTATTCACTGACATATTTAACCTGTCCTTAGAACAGGCTGTCATCCCCACCTGCCTGAAGAAGTCCACTATTATCCCTGTACCCAAAAAATCCAAGCCTGCTTGCCTCAACGACTACCGCCCTGTAGCTCTCACCTCCATAGCCATGAAGTGCTTTGAGAAGCTAGTTAAGGGCTACATCTGCTCCTCCCTCCCCATCAACATGGACCCCCTGCAATTTGCATACCGCCCCAACAGGTCCACGGAGGACGCCATAGCCCATGTGCTGCACACAGCAGCATCACACCTGGACAAGAGGCAGGGGAACTATGTGAGAATGCTATTCATCGACTACAGCTCGGCATTCAATACCATAGTCCCCTCCATACTCATAGCCAAGCTCAGGGACCTGGGCTTGGGCTATGACCTCTGCCAGTGGGTCTTGGACTTCCTGACTGGCAGACCCCAGGTGGTGAGAGCAGGCAACTGCACCTCCTCATCCATCACCCTCAACATAGGGGCCCCCCAGGGCTGTGTTCTGAGTCCCCTCCTCTACTCCCTGTACACACACGACTGTGTGGCTCAGCGGAGTAGCAATACAATCATCAAATTTGCTGACGACACAGTGGTGGTGGGCCTGATCTCTGCCAATGACGAGAGGGCCTACCTGGAAGAGGTCAAGGTCCTGGCGGGATGGTGCCAGGAAAACAGCCTCTCCCTGAACGTCAGCAAAACAAAGGAGATGATTGTGGACTTCAGGAGGTCGGGGGTCAAGGACTACAGCCCCCTCAGCATCGACGGGGCACCGGTTGAGAGAGTCAACAGCTTTAAGTACCTCGGAGCCTACATATCCGAGGACTTGACATGGACCACACACATTGACAGTGTTGTGAAGAAGGCACGACAATGCCTCTACTTCCTCAGGCGCCTAAGGAAGTTCCAAGTCAGTCAGAAGATCCTTAAGAACTTCTACTCATGTACAATAGAGAGCATCTTGACCGGCAACATCACCTCCTGGTTTGGGAATAGCACTGCACAAGACCGAAGCAGACTACAAAGAGTGACACGTTCAGCCGAACGCACAATTGGAGGGGGGCTCCCCACCCTCCAGAACATTTACAACAAGCGTTGCAAGGGCAAGGCTAAGAGAATCATTAAAGACTCCAGTCACCCGAACAACTGCCTCTTTGAACTGCTGCGGTCAGGCAAGCGATACCGGAGTCTCAAGGCGAGCACAGAAAGACTCAGAAGAAGCTTCTATCCCCAGGCCATCAGGCTGCTAAACGAACAATGAATGAACACTACACAACAACAACCACCAAACGCACATAGCACACACATCCACACGCACACACTCACTTTAAACAAACACACTGTAGCACCCACTCCACACACTTTATAGCACACACCCACTTTAAACAAACACACTGTAGCACCCACTCCCCACACTTTATATTTATTGATGAAGGATTGCACTACAACTCGTACACCTTACTGTAAATTGTACCTAAAATTGTACCTCATCCCATTTCTGCTTTGCACTAGATAGTACTGTACATTAGTACACTGCATAGTATTGTATATTATATGGTAACTCAGAACATTGTACATATGTCTATACCGAACACTGTGACCTCATTTTTCTTCTTCTAAATTACATGCTATATTATGTTATTTGATACTATCTTGTCTAGCACAGTCTCTGGAGCGTAACAGTAAGAAGCATTTTGTATGAAAGTATTCTGTACTTCTGTATGACAACTATTAAAGAACTTGAACTTCCTATGACCTCATGTCAAGAGAGGTGTGGTAGCTTCCTATGATCTCATGTCAAGAGAGGTGTGGTAGCTTCCTATGACCTCATATCAACATAGGTGTGATAGCTTCCTATGACCTCATGTCAAGAGAGGTATGGCAGCTTCCTATGACCTCATGTCAAGAGACCACACAGTTGGGTCCTTGTGCACCTGGTACCATACGGCTAATGAGCACTGTACACTTTGCTGCCTTTCTTCAATTAAGGCTTATAGAACACTTATGAATCCCTCGTATTTCACAGTTGCATATACAAACTAAAACATGATCTGCCGCACACTACCTGTTGCATGTGTTAAAATGGCATCAAATCCACAACCTAGTTGGTAGTAAAAACCTATATATCAGCTCTCCAAAGTCTAAATAGTGTAATTTATTTATGGTGTGATATTATTCATTCACTTTTTTCTTAGTTGGTCTCGTGGAGACAGAGTGCTGAAAGAATATATGAGCTATTATTATTCTGTGTACTGCCTACCAGAATGATACCAGTACACTCTGTAAATGACAAGGGAAACCATTGGTCTACTCTGCATAACGCAATTTACCTATTTCAAACCCTGCCCTCTTTTCTTGATCCTCCAATCACAACTGTTGCTTCCCTCGGACAGGCGGGATTTGAGATAGGTCAGCTCAAATTCACGGCAATATCAAGCTACTCTCTATACACAAGACAGAATATTTTCTTATCCACTTCTTGAAATCCAAATCAATACATCGGTTAGTGGATTTACAATGTCCATGACCATCATTCCACACTAACAGAAACCCCTGCGGAATGCGACACAAAGCTCTCCCGTCTCAGTCTCAGTCTCTGCCCACGACTGGTTTCAGGCCACCCGTCTCAGCGGAGCACAACAGAATCCCATGGGATCAAGTAGCCTTGGACTGTCCTTTCCGAGCTGTAGCCTACTAACACTGTGCATTGAATTACAGAGTCAAATGTCACATCCTTTTGTGCGGGAGATAACCTAGATGCAATGTCCATTTAGAGCACCGCCTAATGTGGTGTTCCCTAAAATGCAATCCCCTGAGGGAGGTGTGACGATCCCTGAAAGAGGTGTGTGCAGGTCCTGCAGATAAATATCACCACACACACATTATTGCTCTCAGTCAATGCTAGACCAGCGTAGATACGGTTGTGACTTGTGAGCTAAGCTCTCAGTCAATGCTAGACCAGTGTAGATACGGCTGTGAGCCGAGATCTCAGTCAATGCTAGACCAGCGTAGATACGGTTGTGAGCTGAGCTAAATTATAAAGTAAAATGCATCAAAGCCAGAACAGAGAATAACATACACATATACAGTAGGTGTATAGTCTAGGGGATTTAGAACTGAATCATTTTTTTAATTCTAGAAATCTCCACTAAATGTATACATTCACCAGATGACTGTATTTTCTGCATTCACCAGATCACTGTATTTTCCGAATACAGTGAAGAAAAACAAGCTGGCCATCAACTCAGTCAGCGGAAAAGCAATTCTGCCTCAGTCAGGTATTTATGTTAGTAAGTGCTACCAATACTTAATATTATACTTATATTATTACTTATAATAATAAAAAGAAAATACGAATTAAATATGCACTAATAACTTAACATACTCATATCATACTGAATACTATGGTAAATGAATAAGTATCTATGAGAAATTGAGGCGATATCTCAATATCCCATTGACCAAAACAGCTTACTGCATGACCTGTTGACTCTGAAAGCAGACACTACTTGCTTCTCAAATTAAATAGTAATTTGTGTCCGGTTGCAAAATCGAATTGCTTTAATTGACTGTTAATATACCTGCCATTAGGCTAAGGATTTGGGAGAAGGTCTATATGTACTGCAATAGTCTAATTGTGTCAAATGAGATATCAGAAATGAGTGCAGAGGTTGCTTAGATAACATGGCACTTCCTGTGTAATAGTGTAGGTGTCACTGTTGCAATGCAGCGATAGACATAACAATGAAAATACAGAAATATGAAATGTGTTAACTAATTAAACCATGCAATTTCAAACCTCAGTTGTGATGAAGTAATTGCTCAACATAATGGCTTACCCCTGTAACGTTTGGCATTGGATTAAATCCACACAGGTTGCAGACGGTGTTCTTGCAGTCAGTGCAGGTGTTGTAGTTGGGAGGATCCTTGGAGCCCATATTGAGATCCACCTTACAGAGTGGACAGGTGGACTGGCCTGCTTTGGGAGCAGCTTTGGAGGCTGCTGCTACTGGCTTTGGAGGCTCTGAAGGAGCTCTGTCCATTTTAGCCTGCACTGATGGAGACTTGGCCTGCTGGGGTTGCTCTAGTTTCTTATCCTCTGCTTTCTGACTAGCAGGCGGTTTGGTCTCCTTTGCAGAAGGCATCTTGGGAGAAACTGGTGGTGTTGTTTTAGACTCTGTGATTAAAGTGGATGCAGAACTGAAGATAGATGAACCAAAGCCAAACATCTTCCCGGTCACTGACTCTGCAGGCTTTGCAGCATCAGGCTGAGTTTTAGGACCACCAAAGCCAAAGAAGCCTCCTGACTCCGGCTGTGTGGCTGGAGTGACATTACTCTGCTTACGTCCAGTTTGACTTGTCTGGTCTGGTGGTTTCTGAGGACCTGATGTCCGCCGGTTCTCCTGCTGTGTTTTCTGACCAGGAGCTAGACTGGCCGGTTTCTGACTCTCCTTGGCTATCTGTGTTGCCGGTGTGGACTGTTTCCTCTGAGGGGAGCCTGGTGTGGGGGTCTCTTTTTTGGGGGGAGCAGCAGGTGTTGCAGTCTGCTTTTGGGCAGTAGAAACTTTGTTGGGTGAGGCCAGGGGTTTCCCCATGGGAGGTCCTGAAGGTTCAGAAGCTTCAATAACTCTCTGCATCTGGCAAGTAAGACAGAGCCACTCCTTTCCCTATATAAAAAGATAAAGAAAGAAAGAATACAATTTGGGAGTATTATATTTGTAGCCATGTATTAGTACAAAAAGTAACAGAAATAATAAGTTTGTGTTTCATTTTCACTATAACCAATACTATTACAGTTTAGACCATTCAAATTAAGAAACAGATAATGAGATCAAGATTTTCACAAGGGAGACCAGAGCTATATGATCAAAATAATATCTTTAATGTAATATCTATATTGTAGTTCAAGTTAATTTACCATTAAAGGGGAACTATCTTATAAATGGCCTTTTTCAGTGTTTAGCATTGTTTCCTAGCTATGTGGACTTATATTAATATGATCTATGTCTCTAATTCTCATATTGGCGCATTCTTCCAATTCTCCTCTCACAATATTCACCCTCACTGAACTGAGTCATCTGAAAATGTGATGATTTGTGATGTCAGAAAGACACCGCTGCATGTTAATGTGCCAGATGCCGTGCAGGCCACACAGTGGTTTAGGAGCCCAGGCTCAAAACGGCTCGAGATCTTCAGGTAGAAAAATGCTGTTTTTGAGGACTTGATTAGAAATACAAAACAATGAATTAAAAAAAATATATAATTGCAGAGGTGTTCCATAAACTCAAAGGAATTGTGTAAAAGTGCCCAAATAGTGAAAGAAATGGTAAAATAGTTCCCCTTTAACATCAACTTTTAGTAAAAATGATTTAACACATGAATAGATTTTTTATAAACACAGCGTAGTACTAGCCTGATCTATACTATAGTATGGACTATTATGGAGTAAATTAATATTTATTCTCTTCCATTTAAAACAGCAGTAATATCTCATTCAGAATGAACTGTCACTAAATGCTCTTTAAGCAGACTGCTAATTGGTCATCAAGAGTCAATACGCTGAATCAAATATAAAATTACAGTCTATGAAATGGCTAAAGCATTTTCAATTACCCTTCACACAAAACAAATAAAAGCCATAGTTCATGATCAAATAACATTAAATTAAGGAATTGATATGGAAAACTATTCTGATGAACTCATGACACAGTACACAAGGTCACAAACATCTACTTACTCCTGAGTCTGGAGGGCTGAAACCACACAAGCTGCATACTTCTGTCTTACACTGTGTGCAGGTGTTATGGTTAGGTGGCTCCTTGGTATGCATATTGAGTTCAGTAGTGTTACACACAGGACAAAGGGATTTAGCTCCAGCTTTTGGCCGAAGCCCGCCTTTGTTAACTCCTTGTGATGTGGGCCGTGCCTGGGCCTGGCCAGCTGGGTCTTGCTGCTGAGGTGCAGTCCTAGGGGAACCCTGTGGTTGTTGTCCAACTTTAGGTGACCCTTGCTGAGGGCCAGTTTTCATATGCCCCTGTTGTTGTGGGGTAGTTTTAGGGGAACCTTGTTGTTGTGGGCCAGTCTTAGGGGGTGTTTGTTGATGTGGTCCTTTTGGACTTTCCTGTTGTGCTCCACCCTTCGATGCAGTCTGTTGTTGAGCTCCAACCTTAGATGCAGTCTGTTGTTGAGCTCCAACCTTAGGTGCACTTTGCTGTTGCGGTCCACCCTTTGGTGGAGTTTGTTGTGGTCCACCTTTAGTTTGTCCTTCAGACTGTGGCCCGGCTTTGGGAGGAGCTTGCTGGCCACCAGACTTGACTGGGGGTCTTGTCTGTCCATTCCCCTGTAGCTGGGGCTCTCCTTGTTTAGGAGAGCCTTGGCCCGGCTTCGTTGGGGGTGTCGAGCCTGGTTTCTGTGGCCCCTGAAGCTGCTGTGGGCCTTTTGCAGGACCTGCTCCTGGCTGCTGCACTCCAGGTGGCTTAGCACCCTGCTGTGAAACACCTTTCTGCTTCTGACCTCCTTCCCCATCTTCTCCAAACGGGCTGAACTTGTTGACAGCAGAGGACACAGCACTGAGGGGATTGACCCCACTCAGGAAATTAGAGGAGAACATGGTGGGATCTTCCTCGTCTTCTTCCTCCTCCCCCTCCTCGTCGTCGTCGTCCTCCTCCTCCTCCTCCTCCTCCTCTTCCTCCTCCTCCTCCTCCTCACTGGAGCTGGAATCTACAGAGCTAACAGAGTCAGAGCTGGAGCTGTCTCCTCTCTGTCCTGGCTCTCCTGTAGAGACCTGAGGGGGGGTTGGGATCGGGGTTGGGGTTGGGGTAGGGGTAGGGGTAGCGGTTGGGGCTGAGGAGAGGGCATCTACAGCCCCACTGATGCTACTGCTGCTGCTACTACTACTGCTGCTCCCTGGGTCGTCTGGTTCAGCATCTACTTCAGACTTCCTGCAGGCAGACACACAGAGAGAGGGGGGGGGGGGTCAGAGTGAGATTGTATGAGATGACAGGGAACAAGAAAAAGTGAAGGGAAGGGGAGAGAGAGAGGGGGGAGAGAGAGAGGGGAGAGAGAGAGGGAGAGAGAGAGAGAGAGAGAGAGAGAGAGAGAGAGAGAGAGAGAGAGAGAGAGAGAGAGAGAGAGAGAGAGAGAGAGAGAGAGAGAGGAGAGAGAGAGAGGGGGGGGGGGGGGGAATCTGGATATCGTCTGACTCAATGCTGCCCCTGGGAATGGTAAACAAAATAAAAAGATGTGGCTGCAGCGTCATATTGGAAGATAATGAGAAAGAACATAATGTCACTAATGTCTCTAAGGTGAATTTCCTGCTCCCCCTGCAATCAAATCAAGCCTGCTCTCAATATCCTGTAAATGGAAATATTAAGCAAACACATGTTATTATAGCCCTTCATTTTACTTGGTTAGAGTGTTACATAATAAAGTGGGAAACTGAACATGTTCCCCTTTGAATGCCATGGCAATAATTGCATGTAGGCTACCTGACTTGAATTGAATGTGGGAGGCTTGCATGACTTGAATTAGCCTACTTAGAAATGAGGACATTGGATGTATTAGTGAATATGAATGTACGGTCTGTTTATTTAAAAAATAAAATCTCATGCCTGACTGCATCACGGTCGTCTCGGGCTAAAAGCGATCATCTTTCGCACATTATTCATCGCCTCTATTCAGAGAACGCCATTCATGGTTCGGTTTGATTTAGACTCCACTCAGACTGTTGCTTTCAGCACCACGGACAGGGGCAGATGCGCTCTATTGATCAAGGCTTTATACTTCCTCAAGCCAACGAGAGATCCCTTTCAGGCAGTAATACAATACAGGCATAGGGGCCAGACATTGCTCTCTGAATAGACGAGGCTACTACTGTACATAGCCGACCGTAACTATCAATAGTATATTATAGCCTCGTGTTCAGATAACTCCAGTTTTCCATAATCGAGATAGGCGATTAATGATCTATCTCGTATTGTTAAATAAAACGGACCCTTAACGACCTGGTGCCTTTCGTTGACGTTGTCACCCAAATGTAACGAGAGAGATTTGATAAAAAACGTGTTAACAGCAGCAGCAGCAGCAGGAGTAAACATAGAGTATAGTAGCGCTCAGTGGAGAATCCGCAGGCACATCCGGGCAGGGGCCACCGTCACGCCATGCATGAGAAGTGAATGCTCATATGGATCTTCTCTACTCGAAATCAACATGGAATATATGGCTGGATACGTTGTAACGCCATACTAATATTACGCCTACCCAAATCAGAATGGTAAATACACGGTGCCGGGTGCCTTGTGATTCCTCGACAGAAACAGCGCATACATTGAGCTTCTTAAGCCACACACACCAGAGTCCGCAGAGGGGACGAGGTGATGATGACAGCTCAGCTTTAAACACCCTGATGATGATCGCCAAGCTCAAACTGGGATGTAGAAATCACGTATTCGTGCCCTTGATTGTAGCTCTGATTTATTTGATTTTGTCAGCCTGTGAATTGCCCGCATACAGCACTCGAAATGATGACTCGAAACACAACAAAATCATTAAGGGCATCAAGCAATTCCCTGTCATCGGTGGCAACCCCCCTCCCATCTGTAATCCGTTCCGTACGTGTCCCCCCCCTCATCTCCTCCCACCGTACAACCGAGCATCCTTCACCCTCCGCGGTCACAATGTCAAACAGTACGCTACCTAAAGGTAGAGTATTCCAGTAAACCGACACAAATGATACCTGTTCACGGGTTGTCATGGTAGAACTATCTCCCCATCTTCGTTCAAGCCTTCGCGGACATGTCCCTGTCCGTCTCTGTGTGCTTGCCGCGGGATGGAGGGCAGACACAGGGCAGCGGGACCGACCAACATCCACTCCGCCTCCCGCACCAGTGCGCAAGCGCCGCCTCTGACAGGTGATCACAATATATCACGCACGAAAATTGAAATTAAAGGGACAAGACGATTTATTTCCACAGAGTCACGTGTTATTAGCTGCAAAGGGCCTGAGATTTATCCTCGTGCGGAATATGTTGCCATTTCCCCCAGCAAGTGTTGGTGCAGTTTAAATGTCATTGTCGTGAATATCATTAATAATAATGTAAAGGAGATTGTGGATTTATTTCTGAGTCTTTCGTCGGCTCAGCTCGGCTCCACTATTTTATTGTATCCCAAGACTCAGCTTTAAAATACATGATGCTGATAGTAAAAATATGTTGATGTCATGAGGATGTATTACAAATGCCCCTTGCAAGAGCCTTTCTTCTCCCACCTTCCTCTTCTATCCTTCTATTTATTTACGTTTTCCATTCACACACACATGCACACACACACACGCACGCACACGCACGCACGCACACACACACACACACACACACACACACACACACACACACACACACACACACACACACACACACACACACACACACACATATGATATGTGTTTTTGCATGTGACTGCAGGTCCTTCAAAGTGATCTGGTCATTTGTCCATCTATGGCTGTGTGAGGAATGAGGATGCTTGCATGCTCCATCATCCAACAGCACAGAGAGCAATCTCTTCTCAGCATCACTCCACCAAACTCCCTGAGCATTCTCCCAGCCATCCTTCAGAAGTATAGGTCCATCTATGTAACTGAAAATTGCACCTGCTTTACTTGAGCTGCATTCAGTATCTTTCTTGTGTGATTGATGCATGTATTCCTGGTCTGTGTATGTACTATATATATTTTTGTTTTTTTTGCCGTTGCTATACCCTGTCTGTGTTTTTATTCATTTCAATTTGAAAGTGTAACTGGCAAACTGTCTTGGCCAGGTCTCCATCACAAAAGAGATTTCAATCTTATGTAACTTCCTGGTTAAATAAAATAAATAATAATACATAAATGAATAAATCCTTCAGTGGCTCTCTCTGACTGAGCGATCATCCATAACATTAATCATCCTTCAGTAGCTCTCTCTGGCTGAGCGATCGTCCATAACATTAATCATCCTTCAGTAGCTCTCTCTGACTGAGCAATCATATAACATTAATCATCCTTCTAGCTCTCTCTAACTGAGCGATCATCCATAACATTAATCATCCTTCAGTAGTTCTCTCTGGCTGAGCGATCATCCATAACATCCTTCAGTAGCTCTCTAACTGAGCGATCATCCATAACATTAATCATCCTTCAGTAGTTCTCTCTGACTGAGCGATCATCCATAACATTAATCATCCTTCAGTAGCTCTCTCTGGCTGAGCGATCATCCATAACATTAATCATCCTTCAGTAGCTCTCTCTGGCTGAGCGATCATCCATAACATTAGCCATCCATCAAAGCCTCTCTCTAACTGAGCAATCATCCATAACATAGCCATCCTTCAGTAGTTCTCTCTAACTGAGCGATCATCCATAACTTTAGCCATCCTTCAGTAGTTCTCTCTGACTGAGCGATCATCCATAACAATAATCATCCTTCAGTAGTTCTCTCTGACTGAGCGATCATCCATAACATTAATCATCCTTCAGTAGCTCTCTCTGGGTGAGCGATCATCCATAACATTAATCATCCTTCAGTAGCTCTCTCTGGCTAAGCGATCATCCATAACATTAGCCATCCATCAAAGGCTCTGTCTAACTGAGCGATCATCCATAACATTAGACATCCTTCAGTAGTTCTGTCTAACTGAGCGTTCATCCATAACTTTAGCCATCCTTCAGTAGTTATCTCTGACTGAGCGATCATCCATAACATTAATTGGACATTTACTGGGGCCAGTTCCGAATTGCGGCCTCCCATAGGTGCTCTTTTAGAGCAGTTTTGAAGGTGGGTAGGGATTCACATAATTTTACGGCTGTGGGTAGGGCATTCCACATTGTTGTGGCATAATTTGCGAAACGTGTTTAGTCCCTTGTTTGAGCCGAATCTGGGTTTAACATGATTTGTGGAACTCCCTCTGGTGTTGTGGTCGTGGTATACACTGACCTTTGGGAAGTATTTAGACATGTACATGGGTACTAGTGGTGTATCTTGTAGACCAGGCCCATTGCAAGTTGCTGTGCTCTGCTGTCTACTCTAAGCCATATAAGTTGTCAAAATGGGCAGGGGTGAGGTGGGTTTTAGGAGTAAGGTCAAGCAGTAGTCTGATCAGTTTGTTTTGTGATGTTTATAGTCTTGTTTTTAGTGCCTTTGAGGTGCTTTGGTACCATGAGGTGCAAGCATAGTCGTAGTACCCTTGAATGAGTGCTCCTGTTAGAATCTTCAGGGTATGGTATAGTATTCTTGTTTACCAGAGAGGAGATCCGGTACAAGCATCTTGTTCGTTGGTTGACTTTTTTAATTACATTGGTTGCCATTTTGTCACAGGAAAGATTTGCCTCTAGGATGGAACCCAGGTATGTAATTTCATCTTTCCTTGTGACAATATTGTCACCCACTGTACCAGAGAAACTGTTGGCCTTTCTGAGTTTGTTATTTGATCCAAAGAGGACTCTGTTTTACCCAGGTGTAATGATAGTTTGTTATCAGCGAGCCAGGTGCAGATTCTGCCGAGTTCAGAGCTGAGGGCTTTTTCAATCTGTAACTTGTTCTTGTCAGAGACCAGCAGGGCTGAGTCGTCCGCGAACAGGAACAAGTTGCAGTCAAAAGCTGATGACATGTCATTTGCATAAATTAGGAACAGTAACAGTCCTAGTATGCTTCCTTGTGGAGTCCACGACCACAACACCAGAGGGAGTTCCACTAGTCACGGTTCAACCCAGATTCGGCTCAAACAAGGGACTAAACACGTTTAGCAACTATGCCACAATAATGTGGAACGCCCTACCCACAGCCATAAAGGAATGTGAATCCCTACCCTCCTTCAAAACCGCTCTCAAAGAGCATCTATGGCTGCAATTAAAAAACTGGCCCCGGTAAATGTCAAAATCCCCACTCCCCCACCACACCCAACCACAGCCCCCTCTAATGTACATTTTCTTCTCCATCTGATTTACATTTTTTATGATGTTCTCTCTTTCTTACATAGTACTGTATATTTGTATGTCTCTAAATGTCATGATGAATTGAAAATGGAGGACCCTTATGTAAACAAGACGAAATAGATTGTTTCATTCTGAGCTATAATCTAGATGATGAACCAATCATTTCATGTTTTTAATGCATTTTGGTGCTGTTAAAGTATTGTTTACATTTCATTTTTGTAAAATATTGGCTCAGAATGTATTGGTATTTTGAGTAATGATGAGTAATGAAAGTTAAAGGACCACTTCTCCGCCTTTCAACCATACAATATCTCTTTGAATTAGGGATATAGTGTGAAAAATGGCTGCAGTTGTTGCCAATGTGCTCTGTGTCTCTGAGGCACAGGTGCAAAATCTGTTGTTCTTCTGCAATTTGAGCCTGGTGCCGGAAGAACTACACACTTTGCAGCTTGGATTTAGTCTCCGCCTCCGGGTAGCCAGGGGGCGTGGTGTAGAATTTAGATGCCGCTCAGCAAAACAACACATCCTTGTTCCTAGCTTTGTTTATAACATAGCGAGAATGGTATCCCAAAATATTAGTGCAGAGCATTTTATGGAGAAGGACATATTTGACAGTATTTTGTTTAACTCAGATATTCAGCCATATTTATTTCAGCCAGCATACACAGCCGGAGAAGACAGGTAGAGGCTGCTACTACAAGCTGAGCAACAGGACACAGTGTCTGGCGGGGGACATGCAGACAGACCCCGCTGAAAGCAAACAGCAACGGGTGGTGTATTTGTCTTTGTTCTGAAGCTAGCAGAGATGAATAGCCCCATGGATGGAATATTGACATATGTGTTTCTCTTACCGAAGAGCAATGTGACAAAAAAGTTATAGCTGATGTCAAAGGAGAGAGGAATTTGGTCCCACATAGAGTGGCATTAATGTATTTGCTTCGAACAGGTAAGAGTTGTATACAGTAATAAGTAATTTCTCCTGTGTTGCTGGCTGCATTGAAGACAGCGCATAACGTGGCTGTTTTGATTGCTTTCATTGGTTTAGGTCAGGACTTCTAGCGAGCTGCCTGAGAGCTAACACAGTGTAGCCTCCAGGCTGTTGTGTTCGCTCAGTTCTGGCCGATCAGAACTCAGAAATATTTGTTGACTGGCTGGGCAGGTTTTTTCATGTGTTGCTCTCGCGCAATGTATCTTGGTACATGTATAGGCACTGCCTGCATGGCTTTCCATGCAGGAGAACAGGCAGCCTTTATTGTTGCAGGAGATTTGAATCACTCCAACCTAAAGTCTGTACTCCTCAACTCTCTTGCCCCACTAGAGGAGACAAGTTATTAGACCATGTTTACTCAAACATCATGGATGCGTACAAAGCTGTTCCGCACCCCTACCTGAGACAATCAGACCACGTCTCTTTGTTACTCTTACCTACAGTAAGTACACCCCACTCATCAAACGTGTTAAAATACTCAGTTAGAACAGTCAAAATATGGCCTGAGGGGGCAGACTCTGAGCTGCAGCAGCGGTTTCAACACACAGACTGGATTATGTTTGCCACACAGGTCACCCTGGACTCCCACACTGATATTGACTCATATACCTCCTCCGTTGTGGATTACATCAACTCCAACATTGACAGTGTCACCACCCTTAACCCTCTGAGGTTGCAGCTATTTTGTGATAATTGTAAACCCGCCTACGGGTTTGGCGACCTCAGAGGGTTTTAAACAGATCACTACATTCTCCAATCAGAAGGATGAACAGAGAAGTACGTACACTACTAAAGACACGTGACACTGCTTTTAGATCTGGTGACACGCAGGCCTACTGTTTAGCCAGGGCTAACCTGAATAGGGGAATCAACCAGGCCAAGCACAGCCACAAGCTAAGGGTTGAAGAGAGCACTTCAACAACTCCGACCCCTGACGCATGTGGCAGAGCATCCAGGCCATCACTGATTACAAACCCACCAACAACTCTCCCCCGAGAGCCACTGACCCCTCCTTCTCTGATGAGCTCAATAACCTTTATGCCTGCTTTGACAGAGACAACCAGGAAGGGCCCACCAAGGCTGTTGCACTCCCCCCATTATCATCATCATAAAGTGCTACAAGAGGCTGGTCCTGGCTCACCTTAAAGCTGGCCGCTCACCCTTACTGGACAGTCACCAATTCGCCTACCTTGAGAACAGGAGCACAGAGGACACTATCTCCTCAGCTCTACATTACTCCCACTCCCACCTGGATGAGAGCAACACCCATGTATGAGAATGCTGTTCATCGACTTCAGCTCTGCATTCAACACCATCATCCCCTCAAAACTCATGTCCAAACGTGGTGACCTTGTGGAAATCAAGGTCAATCAACATCAACCCCTCTATCTGCAACTGGATACTAGCCTTCCTAACTAACAGATCCCCATTTCTTAGTATAGACAATCTCACCTCCTCCACCCTCACCCTGAACACCAGTGTCCCGCAAGGCTGCGTGCTGGAGCCCCATTCTCTACTCTCTCTTCACTCACAACTGCGATCCTATAGAGTCAAGAGTCAAGTCAAGAGTTTTATTTGTCACGTCATACAAGCATACAGTGAAATGCGGGGGGTCATGCCCGCAGCGATTGTGCAAATACAAGTAATAAGAATAGGATGAGAATAGACATTTGTGCAATAATACAAGTAATAAAAATAAGACATAACAGGTACAATGTACATCATTTTTACAAAAAGCATGGTAAGGCATGCTTAGGTCCTGCGATAGTGTCATAATCACAGCATGGGCCTACTTCACTCCCCCTCCTTTTCCCCTCACGTCCTCCACACGCTCCTCTTCATCCCCTTCTCCATCCACTGCACACTCCTCCTCATCCTCTCCTTCTCCAGCCACCCCTCCCTTTACCCTCATACGCCCAGCTGTACTTCATCCCCCTAATTCGCACACGGTCAGGCACCCCACTCTCCACAGCTGCACTCAATCCTTCCCTGATGGGGGGACTACTTCTACCCCTCGACGCTGACCAGAAGCGGTCGTGGTATTAATTACCACTGCCCAGGTACGACGTCTCTGCCTGAAGCTCTGCTGGTTTCCAACCTTGTATTTGCCTACTCTAACCTGTTCTCTCCTGTGCCCCAAAGGACCGCCGTCCCTGCCTGGACGTCTTCTGTCCCCGAAGAGGAACACTTGTTCTCCCGCTGCAGCCCAGCAGCTTCCAAGACAAGCACAAGGACCGCTTGCTCGCTCGCTGCCGCCACGGCAGCCACAAGACAGAACATAACCCTGTTCTATTCCCCCCAATTCCTGTGTTGCTCATTTGACAATTAAACACCCTTGAAACCGCTCCTATCTCCTCTTGTGTGTTCAGCAATTGGGCTGTGCTCCAGACCCCAGTTCTCACAGAATACCACAACCAAGATGTCATTACCAGCTGCACTCGAGACCGAGGAGGAGGATTCACATCCATCACGTAAGAGGAAGTTTCAAGGGGAGCCCGTGAGTATTATCGACGACCAGAATGCTCGGGTAGACCAACTCGCTCACTCGTTGGATGACGTCATTGCTCAGCTTACCGCTCTCGCTCACGGCTCTGCGGAGCGAGAAACACAATATCGCCGTATCGAGGCAAACTTGGCACAGCAGGCCCTACCATCCGCTTCCCCCGCTGCACCGAGTCCCCCGCATAGAGAAGCCCCTGTCCCTGCACCAGAGCATTACGACGGAAGCGTCTCCAAATGCTGTGCGTATTTATTCCAGTGCTCGTTAGTGTTCGAACAGCAACCTCACACGTTTCACAGCGATAGGTCTAAGGTAGCTTACCTGTTGGCTCTGCTCACCGGCGCGGCGTTGAGATGGGCCACCGCTCTCCACTTTAACAATTCCTTCCTCTGCAATTCGTACTCCGAGTACGTCAACGACATGCGTAAAGTGTTTGACCACCCTCCAGATGGCTCAGAGGGGGCCTCCGGCTTGTTTTCGATCCGCCAGGGAAGTCGCAGCGTAAGCGAATACGCTATCGAGTTCCACATCCTCGCCGCCGGCTCCGACTGGGGGGACACACCGTTGCGAGGCGCATTCCGCCAAGGCTTGAGCGACGCTATAAAAGACGAGCTTGCGTCCAAAGAAAGACCCACCTCCCTGGGCGAGCTAATCCATTTGGCCAGGGAACTGGACATGTGTCTTCGGGAACGTCGTCGAGAGAAAGCTAGCACCACTCGTCCACCTATACCCGGTCCGCCTCGCCGCGTCGTCCGCGTTGAAGAAAGTAGTTCCTCCGAGCCCATGGATCTCGACCGCTCACGCCTTCCCCCCAGCGAACGCCGACACAGGCTCGCCACAGGAGCATGTCTATACTGCGGCCAATTAGGTCACTCCGTTGTCTCGTGCTCGCTTCGCCCAAGATGACGGGGCTCGACAGTAGCGCTGGGCGTCTGTTCGAGTCTTGATATCGCTCCCAGCTCCGGCCCAAGCATGCTATTCAGCGATACGCTGTGTCTAAATAACCAATCGTTCCCGCTATCCGCCCTGGTTGACTCAGGGGCCGACGAGAACCTCATCGACGCCGGGGTAGTCTCCCGTTACAACATCGCCACTGACGCCCTGCCGATACCCCGTGACGCCAGGGGGTTAAACGGAAAACTTCTCACACAAATTACTCGCCACACCATACCCCTCCGCCTTCTGCTATCCGGGAATCACAGCGAGAATATTCGGTTTCACGTTACCAACTCTCCCCACAATCCCATTGTCCTGGGCATGCCTTGGCTCAAGTTACACAATCCCGTTATCAATTGGCCTACCGGCCTGGTGACCAGCTGGATCGCCCACTGTCACGTCGCTCGGCCGCCACTAGAAGGCGCCGGTTCGCACCCCCCCCCAATGAGAACATTGATCTGTCTGCAATTCCGCCGACCTACAAATCAAATCAAATCAAATTTATTTATAGGGCCCGACAACACACGTTAATGTCCCCATGGGCCGTACAGGTCTTCTTTAAACAAGTCAAGAAGAAAACATAACAATAAGTCAAGAACAGAACAAGAACACCATAAGGTCCAAACATTTTTAGATGAATGCAAATAAATGAAAGAATGCAAGCACTCCCAGACATACCCCACGCGAAGGTAAGGAAAAACTCACTAAAACCTAACAATAGGGAAAAAAGCTCCACAGGCAGTGTGGAGGAGAGAAACCTTAGAAGGGCCATTCAAGGGGGGATCTCCCTTCTTAGATGTTGGTGATAGTAGTGTTGCAGACGGACAGTTGGTAAGCATGCACTCATGTGTGTGGCTTTAATCAACTCTGCTTTTGAGCCCCTGCAAGGTGCCACCATCTTCACAAAACTGGACCTCAGGAACGCCTATCACCTTGTCCGCATGCGGGAGGGAGACGAGTGGAAGACGGCCTTCAAGACACCACTCGGCCACTTCGAGTACAAGGTAATGCCCTTTGGACTGACCAACGCCCCTGCTGTCTTCCAGGCCCTCGTCAATGACGTTCTCCGTGACGTACTCCACCGCTCCGTTTTCATCTACTTAGACAACATCCTGATCTTCTCCCGCTCCATGTAGGAGCATGTCCAACACGTCCGCCGGGTCCTCCAGCGTCTTCTGGAGAACAAGCTGTTCGTCAAGGCAGAGAAGTGTGAGTTCCACGTCTCCTCCATCGGCTTCCTCGGCTACATCATTGAGGGCGGCAAGATCCGGGCGGACCCCGAGAAGATCAGAGCGGTGTCCGAATGGCCCCGTCCCACCAACGTCAAACAGCTCCAACGCTTCCTGGGATTTGCCAACTTTTATCTGCGTTTCATCAGGGACTACAGCCTGGTCGCGGCGCCCCTCACCCAACTCACCTCGCCTTCGGTGCCCTTCGTCTGGTCACTCCGCCTTCGCCTCTCCACTTCCTGTCTGGTGGCCACCGCCACCTGGGAGATCCAGTCCATCGTCAGGGAGGCACAGCGTGCCCAGCCGGACCCAGGTAACGGTCCACCTAACCGGCTTTTTGTCCCTGACCTTGTCCGCTCCCAGGTGCTCGAGTGGGTTCACGCTTCCCGGTTCTAGTGCCACCCGGGGATCGACCGGACACTATCCCTGCTGAAGAGGCACTTCTGGTGGGTCACCATGAGAGAGGACACCCGCGCTTTCGTCCTGGCGTGCACCATCTGTGCTCGTGCGAAGGCCTCCCATCGACCGCCCGCCGGGCTCCTTCATCCGCTCCCAGTCCCCGGTCGGCCCTGGTTGCACGTCGCCCTGGACTTCGTCACCGGCCTTCCCCTCTCACACGGTAACACTGCCATCCTCACCATTGTTGACCGTTTCTCAAAGGCTGTGCACTTCGTTGCTCTTCCCAAACTCCCCTCTGCTGCAGAGACTGCTGACCTGATGGTACTCCACGTCTTCAAACTCCATGGGATCCCGGCAGACATCGTCTCCGACAGGGGCCCTCAGTTCATATCCCAGGTCTGGAGGGCTTTCTGTCGGGCTCTGGGGGCCACGGTCAGCCTCTCCTCCGGGTTCCACCCACAGACCAACGGCCAGTCGGAGCGGGCCAACCAGGACCTGGGATCCGCACTCCGCTGCGTGACAGCCCGGGACCTTTCCGGCTGGAGCGCCTTCCTGCCATGGGTCGAATACGCCTTGTCCCCCTTCGAGTCATCTTTGGGCTACCAACCCCCACTGTTCCCTGCCCAGGAAGAGGAGATCGCCGTGCCGTCGGTGCAAGACCATCTCCGTCGCTGCAGGACGATCTGGGAGGAGACGAGGGCTGCGCTGCTCCGCACTGCGGACCAGAACCGGCGCTTGGCCGACCGCCACCGGACCCCGGCTCCCGCCTATGTACCAGGTCAGATGGTATGGCTCTCATCTCGGGACCTGCCACTCAAATCCGTCTCACGGAAACTAACAAAATCCTGTCCCTCATAAATCACTCTGTTGTCAAGCTCCAGCTCCCCCCCCATATGCGCATTCACCCTTCCTTCCATGTCTCCCAGCTCAAACCGGTGGTCTCCAGTCCCCTGTCTCCCCCTGCTCTGCTGGTGATAGACGACCACCCGGCCTACGTGGTCCGGGAGTTGCTGGGTGCGGCGACGCGGCCGCGGCTTCCAGTACCTGGTCGACTGGGAGGGCTACGGCCCGGAGGAGCGGAGCTGGATCTCCTGGTCGATGATCCTGGACCCGGATCTCGTCCGGGACTTTCATCGGGCTCACCCTGACAGGCCTGGACCGCCGGGAGGCGCCTGTAGAGGTGGGAGTCCTGTCATAATCACAGCACGGGCCTACTTCACTCCCCCTCCTTTTCCACTCACGTCCTCCACACGCTCCTCTTCATCCCCCTCTCCATCTACTGCACACTCCTCCTCATCCTCTCCTTCTCCAGCCACCCCTCCCTTTACCCTCATACGCCCAGCTGTACTTCATCCCCCTAATTCGCACGCGGTCAGGCACCCCACTCTCCACAGCTGCACTCAACCCTTCCCTGATGGGGGGACTACTTCTACCCCTCGACGCTGACCAGAAGCGGTCGTGGTATTAATTACAACTGCCCAGGTACGACTTCTCTGCCTGAAGCTCTGCTGGTTTCCAACCTTGTATTTGCCTACTCTAACCTGTTCTCTCCTGTGCCCCAAAGGACCGCCGTCCCTGCCTGGACGTCTCCTGTCCCCGAAGAGGAACACTTTTTCTCCCGCTGCAGCCCAGCAGCTTCCAAGACAAGCACAAGGACCGCTTGCTCGCTCGCTGCCGCCACGGCAGCCACAAGACAGAACATAACCCTGTTCTATTCCCCCCAATTCCTGTGTTGCTCATTTGACAATTAAACACCCTTGAAACCGCTCCTATCTCCTCTCGTGTGTTCAGCAATTGGGCTGTGCTCCAGACCCCAGTTCTCACAGATAATGCAATACATTGTTAGCTACGGATGAGGCACTGGGTCTTATGTACACTACTATACAATGCTATACTGTACAATCTACAGTTGTACTATGTGTCCTTATGCTAGCTTGCTATATCCCTGTACTATACAAGAACCACTCCCATTCTTGTTTTTAATCTCCGCTACGCCACCTGACCGCCCCTGTCAACGAATATTCTATATTGAAATTAATAATATATAATAATATATAATATATAAAAAATATATAATAATTATATTAGATTGTGAACAAAACAGCCCCCGGTGGGCCGTCGTTAGTGGTTGACATACCGTTGTATTCATTCGGTACACTACACAGCCGTTCAGTACGGTACGGTACACACTGAAACGGTTCGGTTCGGTAGGGATACGTGTACCTTTACACCCACATTTTTACTACATTTATCTGAATGCACCAGCTGTTAGTTACTTTGAACGTCAAGAGGATGTAATCAGAACCAGCATTATTGGACAACCTACCACTTTAACATAAACTTTAGGTAAATGGATTGAGAATTGAATGCACTGAAACATACAAATGCCATATAGCCTGTGTACTTTTATTTTTGATACTTGAAGAGTAACTCAATTTAATCTTTAAGTACATTCAATATCCAATACTTCTATAATTGTACTTAAAGTAATAATCTAACTATTTCATATAAATAAAAGTATATTTTGCCACTCTTATCGCCAACACAATAGTGATTCTACCTACAGGTACCTATACCCAGTTCATGAATGCTTTTACATTTGCAGATCTTGACTGTTCTAAACACTGGTGTCTGGTAGGACATTCCCAGGGAAATCATCCAGTGCAAAGGAAGGGATGTGTTCTACATCACCAGCAGCGACAGCAGTTTGTTTGGAGTTTGTTTGTTTGTTTGGAGTGGTTAGCACACATTTTCAAGAGGGAAAGCAAGTCAATACAGTGCAAAACAGTAATGACCACTTATCACCAATAGATATCACCAAAATAAACAAAAATGAGGATCTTATGGATTGCCACTAAGTATAATCTTGAGTGGAGGACTTTTAATTCTACCAGAGATTTGATTAGATTAGATTAAAATGTATTGACATTATACAGCACAGTACAGCAAGTACAGAACAACCAGAGTGCAAATGTAACAGTAAAGTGCCACCTGTGATGGATAGACTCAATTGCAGGGAGTGATATACCAGTGATGCATTGGGCGGTTTTCACCATACCAACACACAGTCTTCACGGAGACAACAACAAAGCCACCCCCTCCCCCACAGCAGCACCATACACAGACGGACAACAATACGGACAGCCCCCCCCCCCCTCGTCATGGGACAACGACCCTGAGCAAAGGATCTCCCACCCGGTCTACACAGAGCCCCCCCCCCTCCCCACAGACAAAGAAATGTACCTGGAACTCGACGACATCAATATCACATCAAATAAAAATGGACTACACATTTTTCACCTGAACGTAAACAGCCTAAAACATAAGCTGGATGAAATAAAGAAACCTGTTTATTAGCGGTAAGGTAAACATACTATGCTTTACTGAAACTAAACTTGACTCATCTGTAACAGACCCTGAAATAGAGTTGGAGAACTATTCAATAGTCCGTAATGACAGAAACAAGTATGGAGGTGGTGTTTGTATGTACATTCATAAGGACACCAAATTCATTAACCGTACTACGTTACGTAACATAATCATGAGACAATTGAAACCGTATGGGTGGAAATTATTTTTGAAAGGGCTAAATCTGTTCTAGTCGGCACAATCTACAGACCGCCAGACCAAACTGGCTTTTATAATACTCTGGATGTGTGCTTAGCTGGAGCTGAGGATGCTGAAAAGATTATTATTTTTTTTATCCACTTTTTCTCCCATTTTCTATATTTTCTCCCATCCCAATTTCGTATCATCCAATTCAACCCTCCCCTGTCACGAACGCTGTTTCTTGCCTCCCACAAGCCGGCTGCAATGTGGACTAAGTCATACATAGCACAAGTCCCCTCCGGTACTTGAGGTAACAGCAGTCGCATCTTTTCACGGGAGCATGTCTATGTTCCCCGGGTCCTATGTTCCCCGGGTTCTATGTTCCCCGCTTTGATTGATTGATAGATTGAACATTTTAGACCACCAGCCCTGATTCGAACGAGGGCCTAAGCTTAACCGTTCGAAACAAGGCGGACATTAATAATTAATAAAATAATAAAAATGTATACAATTTTCAATCTATTAATCAATCAAAGCGGGGAACATAGAACCCGGGGAACATAGGACCCGGGGAACATAGGGATGATCCCCTTTTCACCTGCGCAGCTCGATCTCTCAGTGGCGAGGAGTAATGCGTGGGAGGCTCACGCTGCCCCCGACACTTCCTGATTCTACTGCGCAGGCGCACCAACCGACCTGTAGGAGTCGCTGTCCACAACGCCCGATCCGCACCCATCAGTTTCCCACCCCCTAATACGGCCAATGTGTATTAGTACGAACGACTAGCTAAACTGAAAGCAATGTGGAGCGCTGGGCTCGAACAGGCAAGCCCAGCGTCTCCGTAATTCGTGGCGAGCGCCTTGCCCACTACGCCACGTAGCCGCCCGATGCTGAAAAGATTCTTATTGGGGATTGGAACACGGATATGCAACAAAAAGAAGCACCCGTCTTCAAATCTGTATGATATTCTGTACCCGCAAAAAGCTAAAACATAAGGCCGGCTGTCACAAAACAGTCACATCTAGAGACCTCAAAACCTACTCTAGCGAGGCCTTTAACCTTGAACTGGAGAGTCTGGACTGGTCAGATGAGCTCAATGGCACACTGGTAGAAGAAACATGGCTTGGTTTCAAAATCAAATTATCAACAACACTAAACGACATGGCCCCGCTAAGAACCACCAGGGTAAAAAATCGCACTGAGCCGTGGATGCACTCCGAAATATTGGCCGCTATGAAAACCAGAGACAAAAAATGCTCTGAGTTTCGTAAAAGTCAGTCAAAGCTTACAAAAAGCACAAGCAGTGAACTCCAAGCCGCCTAGCCGTAGCTCTGCCACGGAGCGGAGCGGCAGAGCTTGCGGCATTATGTAGCCGTAATCCGCCATGATTTTCATTTGAAGCTTAGCTCACCTGGCAGCGCTGCGGTCCTGCGATCCTGCGGTCTGTTGGTGACAAGTTCGAATCCCATACTTTTTTTTTTATTTTTATTTTTATTTATTTTTAACGTGTATTCTTTCGTTGGTTAAAGTTAGGCATGGTTAAGGTTAAGGTTAGGCATTGTTTCGGAGTTGGTTAAGGTTAGAAGGGTTAAGTTTAGGCGCTGTTAAGTAGCTGGTTAAGGTTAGAGTTTGTCTTAGAGAATGGCAATATTCTTTCTATGGTTAAGGTTAAGGTTAGGCATGGTTAAGGTTAAGGTTAAGGTTAGGCATTGTTTCGGAGTTGGTTAAGGTTAGAAGGGTTAAGTTTAGGCGCTGTTAAGGAGCTGGTTAAGGTTAGCGTTTGTCTTAGAGAATGGCAATAGACAGCCTATTTCCGCACTGCCGCTCTCTCGCGCTGCCGCGGTCACATGGTCACATTGTCACATTCTTGCACTCCTCCGCTGTTAAAAAGCAACACGCCTCCAAGCCCACGTGACTGAACTCAAACTGGAAAGAAACAGACTAAGAAACGACGTAAACTCCATGATCAAAACTGCAAAAAAGAACTTCATCAATGACAAAACTGAGGAAAACAAAAACAAACCACATGAACTTTGGAAATTACTCAACAATCAACTAGGCTGCAGTAAAAAACGTAAAACCAGATTCTCAAACATAAACATAAAGACGGACAACACTCTCATCACAGACAAGCTAGATGTAGCCAATTACTTAAACATTTTCTTCACAAACATAGCCACAACACTGGTAAACAAACTACCCTCCCACTGAGGGCATTATGGGTAGAACACGCGGAAAAAAATCTAATCTACGAATTCCAATCTGGCTTCAGAACATCCCACTCCACTGACACATGCCTTCTCTATTTGAACGACCACATCAAACAAGAGGTGGACGCGGGCAAATACTGCGGCATGGTCATGCTGGACCTACAAAAAGCCTCCATTCTGATTGACAAGCTAAAACCAATTGGTTTTGATAGTCTATCAGTGAACTGGATGCAATCCTACCTGGAGGGGAGAGAACAGATGGTGGAGGTAAACAGTACCCTATCCCCCCCTCACAGTGAGCTGTGGTGTTCCACAAGGAAGCATACTAGGACCGCTACTGTTGCTAATTTATGCAAATTACATGTCGTCAGCTTGTGACTGCAACTTGTTCTTGTCTGCAGACGACTCAGCCCTGCTGGTCTCTGACAAGAACAAGTTACAGGTTGAAAAAACCCTCAGCTCGTAACTAGGCAAAATCTGCATATGGCTCGCTGATAACAAACTATCATTACACATGGGCAAAACAGAGTCCATTCTCTTCGGTTCAAATAACAAACTCAGCAAGACCGACGGCTTCTCAGTTACAGTGGGTGACAATATTGTCACAAGGAAATATGAAATTACATACCTGGGTTCCATCCTAGAGGCTAATCTTTCCTGTGACAAAATGGCATCCAATGTAATAAAAAAAGTCAACCAACAAACTCGATTTTTGTACCGGATCTCCTCTCTGGTAAATAAGAATACCGACTCTGGCAGGAGCACTCATTCAAGGGTACTACGACTATGCTTGCACCTCATGATACCAAAGCACCTCAAAGGCACTAAAAACAAAATTACAAACATCTCAAAACAAACTGGTCAGACTACTGCTTGACCTTACTCCTAGAACCCACCTCACCTCTGCCCACTTTGACAACCTAGGATGGCTTAGAGTAGACGACAGAGTACAGCAACTTGCATGGGCCTGGTCTACAAGATACACTACACGACCAAGGTACCCATGTACATGTCAAAATACTTCCCAAAGGTCAGTGAATACCACGATCACAACACCAGAGGGAGCTCCACAAATCATGTTAAACCCAGATTCGGCTCAAACAAGGGACTAAACACGTTTCGCAATTATGCCACATCAATGTGGAACGCCCTACCCAAAGCTGTAAATGAATGTGAATCACTACCCACTTTCAAAACCACTCTCAAAGAACACCTACGGGAGATTCTAAACTGGCCCATGTAAATGTCCTAACCCAACCCCCTCCAATGTACAGTAAATTACCAAGTATGGTTTTGTCAATATTCCAATGTACAGTTTTGCTTGTACAGTTGTACAGTGTTCCCCCCCCCCCCCCACCCCTCCTACCCAACACCCCCCCCCCCCCACCCCACCCACCCAACCACCTCCAATGTACAGCCCACCCCCCCCCCCCCCCCCACCCACCCAACCCCACCCCACCTACCCAACCTCCCCCAATGTACAGTTTTTACGTCAAATGTATATACTATTTTCTGGACTATTTTTGTATCACAAACAGTACTGTATTTGCAAATCTGGTATGTCATAAATGTATAGATGTAGCAGTACTGTCTATCTGTATGTCATGTATGTCATATGTCCTGATGAATTGAAAATGGGGGACCCTGATGTAAACAAGACGAAAGTCTTTCTCTGGTCTGCATCCCCTTAAGAATTGTGTGTATTGAGCTGTACTGTATTGTACCCATTCTGCAATCTGTTAATAAAGTTTTCAATCAATCAATCAATCAATCAACCACCCTCTGCAGTGCTTTCTGGTCAGAAGCAGTGCAGTTGCCATACCAGACTGTGATGCTTTCTTCCCACCAGTAAAAGTTCACTAGAATCAGGCTAGTACTATCCTATAATGGGTATTTATTTTACTTAACTAGAGGAACTGTGTACTCCTTCCACCAGTTTTACTGTTCTACCATCCAGAGTGTTATCCATTTACTGCATCATCATCTGGTATAACAGCATCAAGGTTCAGGCAAAATCCAGAGTGGCAATTAAGCCTCCTTAAAATCGCCTCAAAGATCATTGGCAAATCCATCAACCAACCAAATATTTCTGGAAAGTTACACTACAAATATGTTGAGAATGGCCAATAAGACCATAGAAGATCCTGCACATCTATTATTACACACAGAATACGAACTGCTACCCTCATAGAGGAACTTTAGATCCCCCAAGTGGAAACTGAAGGAAACTGATTATAAAACGTGTGCCACTTTCAATAAGCCAACAACCTACACGGGACAGTGCAATATGAAAGGGCTGTGCAATATGAACTAACCTTGGACTTATGGGACGGTGCCACATCACAATTAATAATATTGGTTGGGAGGGAAGGGGCTAGTTTCTCTGGTGTTGTGTCTGTGTGTTTGTCTACTATGTAACATCTACACCCTCCCCTCAGATGGTGATGGGAGTAGGGGGCCTCTTCTTGCTCCACCGGTAGTCCACCACCAGCTCCTGGGTCTTGCTGGAAGTGATTGTTGTCGCTCCCACCCTATGAAGCTCTCCACCAGGGCTCTGTACTCCTACTCCTTGTCCTTATTGTAACTGAGTGTAGAGGGTGAACAGGCAGGGTGTGGGAGGAGGCGCCTGTGAGTGGGGGTTGAGGTGAGGGGGGACATGCTGCAGCAATCTGCGGTAGGGGGCTGGGGGGGGGGGCATTGATGTTGGTGGGTGGAGGGGCGGACCTCTCACTGAGGTGAGAGTGAGAGGAGGCTATGGAGAGAAGATTCATGTACTGTAGGAACCTCACTAGTCTAAATGATCTTCCTCCCCCGTTGGCCCAGTTACTCTGGCACTTGTCCCAGTTTAGTTTTTCTACTACAGAGGATGTGATGAGAAGAGGCAATCTGGGCATTATTTTGTCACCGTGATACTGCTGCTGTTTCTTTTTGCCCTCCTTCCTCTCTCCATCTCTCCCTCTCCCTCCCTTTCTCTGGACAGGTGTAGGTACACTCAGGCAATAAATACCGTCAATACACAAAGACGACAGCCAGAGCTGTTTCACAACAAACTGGCCGGCCTCTGTAATGAAATCAGGAGCCTCAAATTTAAAGCAGCAGCTCTTGATGAAAATAGTGCGGAATTGAAGATGGTGGTAACATTGTGTTTAACAATGCAGATAACCAAGTAAAATTCAGATGTGTCCATACAATGATGAAGGAAGTGATTCTGATTCTATGGATTGTGACATAACAAGACATAATGTGACATAACAGCGTATGTTTGACTGGCTCCGTTAGTCAACAATTTATATATGTCGGTTAACGAGATGGTTCTACAAGGCCCGCAAGTGTGAATGCAGTGTAGACTCAGCTACAGGCATGGTTAGCACTGTGAACGTGGACCGCGTACAACAGAGAATGTATTGTAGTTCCAACAACAGCACGCTGGCTAGGCATTTTTTGTCCCGATTTCCATAACAGTCTTCTATATACTGTAGGTGAGGAGATAACAATGGAGACTGAAAAAATTATCAGAATAGTCATTCTTATACATTTTCTAATTGGACTAATTTCTAGTGAATTAAATAATAGTGGAGAGTCTGGGACTTTCTGGGTGCTGAGAATGTAAAATTTGTTATTTTCACTCAAAGTTGCAGGGTCCCAGTCCCGGTGTACAGTACATCTCATATTGTTTATCCAAGTGGGAATGCTGCTAATGTTGGTTAGCTTAAACAATTTGTGTTAAACTAAATCAATGCTGTCTAACCAAACACCAGAGTGCTTCGCTAGCTCAATCTGTATGAAAAGCTAACTGTATGTTCTTGTACAATGCAAAACAAAATTTTGAGCATGCCTGTGTCACGTAGGCTAAACAGTGTTTGCTCAAGTAGAAAAGGTGTGATGGAGCAAATACAGTTATATTTTTAACATAAGCTAGTTGACCGTCTGCTCTCTGGCCCTCAAACCTTTGGGCAGGCCCACCTCCATGAGTTTTATGCCCATTTGGGTGTTATCCCTAACAGCTTCTCTTTTAAGCCAGTCTCTGTAGTTTACATGATCACTGTTTTAAATTGTCTCAAGTGCTCCAAGGCAACTGGTTTAGACAATATCCCAGCCAGGTTTTTAAAAGACGTAGCTGAGTTGATAGCGCCACCTATTACACATGTGGTCAACCTGTCCTTGGTGCAGGGCATTGTCCCAAGCGACATGAAACATGCCAAAGTCATCCCCCTTTTTAAAAAAGGGAATAGGTCTGACCCCAGTAATTATAGGCCCATCTCGATTATCAGTTTTGCCTGCAAAGTTTTAGAAAAGGTAATTCACGAGCAGCTCTATGAGTACATTACAGACAAAAAATTATTATATGAATTTCAATCAGGTTTTAGGAAATCACATTCCACCGATTCTTGTTTACTTTTTTTAACTGATTTTATCAGAGCTGAAATGGATGCTGGCAAACTCTGTGGTATGATTTGAATTGACCTTCAAAAGACTTTTGACACTGTCAACCACAGCCTTCTTTTTTAACAAACTGTCAGCCCTTGGTATCAGCCCTGTTAGCCTAAAATGGTTCTCCTCTTATCTCTCCGATAGAGACCAATTGAAAGACATCCATGGCCATCACTCATCTGCCTTACCAGTGACTTGCGGAGTCCCTCAAGGGAGTGTCCTGGGCCCGTTATATTTTTGAATTTTTATTAACGATATGCAAGCTGCCTGTAATGTGAACCTGTTTCTCTATGCGGATGACTCTGCTATCCTTTCCTCCGATAAGGATGTGGACAAGCTACAGACCACTCTCAGTAAGGAATTCTCCATCATAAAACATTGGCTCATTGACAATAAATTATCTCTGCATATCGCCAAAACAGAATACGTCATCTTTGGTTCCCAACCTAGGCAGCGGAAGCTGGTCTCGCCCAGCATACATTTTGAGGGCCAGGTTTTTGCCGCAAAAAAGTGTATAAGCTAGGTTGCCACCTAGACAGCAGCCTGAGCGGGGAATCCATGGCTCTCAAAACAATGCGCAAGGTGAATGGCAAAACTACATTTCTGGCCAGAAAATCACATTTATTAGACCCTGAAAGTCTTTGCATTGCTTAGCTTTGACTGCTATCTGTTGTTGGTACGGAGGTCTGACAAAAGTTTTAAAAGATAAGTTACAGGTTTCCCAGAACAAACTCATACGATTAACTCTAGGACTAGCCTCCAGAGCACATGTGGGCAAACAACACATCCAGTTGTATGGCTGGCTCCCTCTGGAAGCCAGGTCCGTTCAACTTCATGAAGGATTTGGGGTGCTTTTTCAATGTATGTGATGTATAGATTGGGGGGAGTGACCACAGCTAAAACGGTGCCGGGTCAGAGAGGTCGAAGTGCATGCGGACGGTGGAAGTAGGAGACGGTGGTTCAGTAGAGCAGGGTGATTGTTGTGAGGCACACTGCCAGCGAGAGAATGTTTGTTGATATTCCTTGTAGGCAGGCACGTGCATACATAGGGGTGAAGGGGTGCCCGGGCACCTGCCTTTTTCATTTCTCATTAGAAAGTGCCCTTTTTATGCCACCTTTTTTTTTTTTTTTTTTTTTTTACTGTTGCACATATATATATACTGCCCTGCCCTTCCAAATGAAAGATGTCACGATAGAATCTAAATATTAGGTAAAGAAAGAGAGAGAAATGCCACCCCTCTCGTAAATAATAGGTCCTTCCAGCCTTGAAGGACCTATTACGCATAGGCATAGCACGTGGGTGGGGATGATCAATGAGACCGCGCAGGGCCAGCAGTGCACTGAACAGGAAATTGATATCCAGCTGTTGTTGAGCTCACAGTGCCCTCACACTCGAGTCGAGACCTCTTTTTTTACAGTTACTATTTCAACTAAAACAAAGCAAGAGTACACATCAGGTAAGGTATTTGCCCAACAAAATAAAATGTCGGGTTTGCAGTGCACTGTATATTTTCGTGAAACACGTCGGCAGATCAGCCCTCCCCAGTCCCCAGCCCCTCCCTCCCTGCTGCTAGTGCAGGAAAATTACGCAGCTCTCTCTCTCTCTCTCTCTCTCTCTCTCTCTCTCTCTCTCTCTCTCTCTCTCTCTCTCTCTCTCTCTCTCTCTCTCTCTCTCTCTCTCTCTCTCTCTCTCTCTCTCTCTCTCTCTCTCTCTCTCTCTCTCTCTCACAATAGCAATAATAATAATAATAACAATAATAATGTATTATTATTATAATAATGCAATAAATTATTAATTGGTAAAATGTTTATTTCAGCAGCTGTACATTCTGAGTTTAAAATATTACCATCTGTAATTAAACTGGATTTGTGTTAATTATGCCTGCAGAAATATGCCCAAAAAAGAAAGATATCAGAAAATGAAGGAGAAAGAGCGCCAGGAAGCAGCTAAGGGTAGCAGGTCTATGAATGCCTGGCTAAAACCAACACCTGAGAAGAGAGTGGATGAGGCTGTAGAGGAACCTGAGAGAGAGGAGGAGGATGTAGAAGAACCTGAAAGAGAGGAGGAAGATGTAGAAGGATTTGGGCCAAGTCCTTCTACATCCTCCTCCTCCTCCTCTCTCCCAGGCCCACCTGGGAGAAAAAGGAGGAAGAAGGAAGCTGTAGAAGAACCTGAGAGAGAGGAAGAGGCTGTAGGAGGACCTGAGAGAGAGGATGCTCCTGACACAGAAGCCTTAGAAATCCCCATAAATGTTGAGGAGAAAGAGGCCACAGGAAGGGAAACGGATGATACTATAAAAGAAGACATAGATGAGGGTGAAGTTGAGGGAGCTACAAGTAATGTAGAAGAAGAGGTCCTATCGAAAATTGCACTGTTAAAGTATCCTACAGATCCTGCCCACCAACAAGCTTTTGATCTCAAATGTAATGCCAGTTATGTACAAATGTGTGTTGATAGAGGACCAAGTCAACCTGTACTTAGATGTCCCAAAAACAGATATGGACGTTCATTTCAAAGAAATTGGTATACTACCAGGCCCTGGTTAGAGTATTCACCAGACAAGGACACAATGTACTGCTTCAGCTGTCGGCTTTTCCTTGGAGAGAAGTACAGCAAGTCTGCTTGGAGAGTGGCTGGATTAAACAGTTGGAAAAAAGGGCTTGAATCTATACAAGAGCATGCAAACTCAGAGGCCCACCTAACAAGCATGGTGCGATGGAACACATACAAAAAGAGTGCTTGTCAAGCAGCTTTTGATGTGTCAGATGTTCAAGGCAAAGCGATAAGAGAGCGAGAGAAACAAAAGAACAGAGAAACTTTGACCAGATTGATTGACATCATTTCATATCTTGCACGACAGGGAAAGGCTCTCAGGGGTGATGATGAGTCTGCTGAAAGCTCAAACCAGGGCAACTTCCTTGAACTTGTGAAAATGTTCAGCCAATACGACAGTGTACTGAAGCTACATTTAGATCGTGTCAAAGAGAAGAAAGTTGGAAAGAAGAAGAGTTGGGTTTCTTTACTCTCAAACAGGACACAAAATGATCTCATAAAGGCCCTGGCCACATTCACTAGAAGAGAGATAGGGAAAGAGATGAAGGAGGCAAACATCTACTCAATACTTGTAGATGAAACAACTGATGTGTCTCACTGTGAGCAGGTATCCTTTGTTGTTCGTTATGTGTTTGAAATGGATGTCAAGGAGCGCTTCCTCCAGGTCTGTAACGTGTCCAGAACAACAGGTGAGGAGATGGAGAAAACAGTCCTGGACTTGTTACAGAGCAATGACCTAGAAATAGAACACATGCGTGGTCAAGGCTACGACGGCGCAGCCAACATGAGTGGGCAGTACAAAGGACTGCAAAGTAGAATACTGCAGCACAATGCCATGGCTCTGTATGTTCATTGCCACGCCCACTGCCTTAATCTAGTGCTTGTTGAAAGTGCAAAATCAAGCCTGCACTTTATCACCTTCTTCAACCTTGTGGAGAAGCTCTATGTGTTCTTCACTTCCTCCACAAAACGACATACAGCATTTATAAAATGCCAAGAGGACCTGCACCCTGGAGAACGTGTGATTCAACTTCAGAAGCTCTCGGACACACGCTGGGCATGCAGGGAGAGAGCCCTGAAGGCCCTCAACAAAGTGATGGATGCTGTGGTGAAGGCCCTCACTGATATCACCGACCAAGAGCCTCCAGATACTTCTGCTGGGGATGCAAAGATGTACATTAAAGCCGTTGACTTCGAGTTCTTCCTTTGCCTGGAGATTGCCACGCCGATTTTTCAGGTCACTGCACATGCTTCCGATGCACTCCAGAATCAAGGTATTGACTTGTCGACGGCTTATCACGTTGTTTCTGGAGTGGTGGATACCCTGACCAACCTGAGGACAGAAAAACAGTTTGCCAAACTGTACAAGAGTGCCACAGAGAAGGCAGAAGCTGCTGGAATCAGCATCCCCATAGTCCCCCCAGGACAACAAAGACAGAGAAAGGGGCCTGCCAGGTACAAACAAAGCTCCACAGCAGCCACAGAGAGTCACGCCTTCACAACAGTGGAAGACTACTACAGAGTCAAGCTCTTCTACCCATTCCTTGATGTCCTCTCTCAGGAACTACACAGGAGGTTTAGGGGGGATGGGGAGACACAGTCGAACAAGATCCTAAATGCACTCCACAGTTTGACGAAGGCCAGCAACTGGGCAGGTAAAGATGCCATGGGTCCTGACTCTGCTGAGGCTGTTCACACTCTGTGTGCATTCTATGGAGGAGAAGAGGAGAAGCTGAAAACAGAGCTCAGGGTTTTCCACGCTTCTTTCCCAAAAACACTCACAGTAAAGGGGATGCTAACAACTCTCAGAGACAACAGCGGACATGACATCTTTCCAACACTGGTGGAAATGATAAGAACATATGCCACCATTCCAGTGTCCACAGCAACAGTGGAGAGGTCCTTCTCCAAGCTCAAACTGGTCAAATCAACACTCAGAAGTCTATGCACAGAAGAGAGGCTCTCTGATCTCCTCCTCCTTGCTATCGAGAAAGACATCCCCATCAATCACAACGAGGTGATTGACATCTACAGGGACATGGCCCCCAGAAGGTTGCTGCTGTAAGGGAGGAAGAAGGTACAGAAAGAGAGGACACAAGCTAGCAATACAGGAAACAAGCAAGCAATAATAATAATTGTATTTACAAACTTAAAAAAGACATTTTCTCAGTCTTTTCTTTTCCATCTTCAATGTTTCACTGTTCAATGTTATTTTATTCAACAATAAAAAGCTTTAAAAAAAAGCCAGTGTTTTGTTTCTCTTTTAAAATTGCAGCTGAATTGCATGTCTTCCAATTCCTAACCCTCATTATTATGATACATCTGAATAAGCTCATTTTGGAAACAGGTGACACAAAAGATAACCAAGAAAACAAACATACTTGTATATCACTCACAGCTACAGAATACACAGCTAAGCTATCTATGGCTACTTTGTTTATTGTTAGGCCTACATGTATTTAAAATTTTACATGGGCTTAATTGCAGGCAGGCTACATATTGTGTTATTAAATGGACATTATGTAGTTTTGGTGACATCTAGTGGTGAAAATTACATTTCATACTTGGTGCTAGGGCTGGGCGTTATATTTGTATGTCTCTAAATGTTTTGATGAATTGAAAATGGAGGACCCTTATGTAAAAAATCCGAAAGTCTTTTTCTGGTCTTCATCCTCCTGTACTGTATTGTACCCATTCTGCAATCTGTTAATAAAGTTCTCATTCATTCATTCTGACGGAAAACAGAATCATTTTGATTGACAGTCGAGTCTGCCAATTACGTCACACGGCTTGCACCCGCCCTGCTGTTCTTAGCACCAATCGGCAAGCTCTATTAGTTTTTGACTTCGTGAATGTCCTGTGTGTGTGTTGTTTGACAACAACAAAGCTACAGTGCTAACAATAAGCTATTTGGCTGGATGCAGTCTGGAGGACAGTGGATATACATCAAGACAACAGTCTGTGACAGTGGACATAATACTTCATCAAGTCCTGACCTGGACCACGTTTCAGCTAAACAAGGTAGTTAATTAATGCGGTCTCTCTCTCTCTCTCTCTCTCTCTCTCTCTCTCTCTCTCTCTCTCTCTCTCTCTCTCTCTCTCTCTCTCTCTCTCTCTCTCTCTCTCTCTCTCTCTCTCTCTCCCTCCCGCAGCTGTTGGCATCTATCGGTGAAACTGAATGTACCATGATAGACTTGTATTAACCCCAAAAATCGCGCTCGCGCGCTGCGCGCGCTCGCATTACATTTGATAATAAATGCCCTTTTATGATATCGGGCACCTGCCTTTCTAAAGTCCTGTGCACGTCCCTGCTTGTAGGAACATCTGAGATAAGAGCGAGTGTCTCCCAGAGCAGGAGGGAGAGAGGTTCATTGTAACTGAGGGGTTACAAAACCCTGACTGTATTAAAGATTGTGATAGATTAAACCACTGCTAATTATTATTATTATTACTTGCCAGAAAGTACAGTTAGAATATGGCAGACACTCAGAATAAGACGGCACGGTGACAAAGAAATATCATTTATAGTATTTATTATTATGCAGTAATTGTACAGAATGGGAATTAAGGGTCGCGCTTGTATGGCGAAGAATATGAATAAAGTCAGTCAGTAGCAAAGTCAGTTGGAATGAATAATTCCTAAGCTGGGATACTAGACTAAACGCCGCCTGGCGTGGGATGGCACTATAGGGGCAAACGATGGTACCGCTGGAGACAGGGGGTATCCTCCCAGAGATGTAAGCTCTGGAGGAAGGAAGAATGTTCGGATACTCAGTCTGTTCACTTGAAGAAAAGGGGTTCTCGTATAGATCCAGTCCTTATAATCCAAATGCTCAGCAGCAAAGCAATAGCTGTAATCCAATTGCTCGATAGCAATGATGATAGCCAGCTAGCTTCGGTCCTCGAAGCTAGCCCAAGGTAAGATCTTCAAGGTGGTTAAATCCAAACGACAGTGGGTATTAACGAGGCTCTTCTCCACGGTAGTACGTTCCACAATCACTATAATCCAACCAATACTGGTTCTGCAATCGCCGCAGTAGGTTCCAATATGCACATGTCCAGTAGGTCCACGACTAGGCCCTCCTCGTGTACTGGCACTAATTACTAAGTCCACGCACACTTGCTAAGGTTTTACACTAGTTACTAAACGATCTAACTGCTTGGTAATGCTGCACACCGAACGAACTGCTATAACACGATTCACACTAAATGACGACTCTTTACTTCACATTAAGCTAAGTCGAACTTGACGTTACTGCATTAACTCTGACACTTTTACTATTCACTTCGCACTTTAGGTTCACAACACTCTGTTTAGACGAACTGCTTCAGACTACATAAGAATCACACTACTGCTGCTGCGCCTTCCACGATATATATACTTAAGTGGCTTTCTAGTGCCAAGCCTCAGCTCTCGTCTCGAATCAATGCGCCGGCACCAGGCATGTTCCAACATGCCCAGACTCGCTTTTGAACCTGACTTCAGGGGCGCGTTGCCTGGCGCCGAGAACGTCAAGGGCATTATCCAATGAGGAAAGTGAATATTACTAGGATTCAAACGCAGGCTTGAAGGGATATAGCTTATATATATAAATAATATACAAGGTATATAAAACAATAAAAATGTAGATTCTCAGCTTTAATCTGGCCCTTCACAACATTCATCTTAATGAAACGTGAAATGTGTGTAAAGGTTATTAACGCAGTTGTCATGACAGCGCGTTGCCCTGACAACCAGAAGAGGGGCAGGGCTATCGGTTCTACGACGAAGATCTATAAGTCGAACGGTGTTTCCGGGTGTAAGGCAGACTAGAATCTGACCAAGAGCGAGTAGGACTGAGATCACACAGAAGACAATCTCTCCTCTCATTGAGAGGGGGGGGGGGGAGGAAGAATGCCACATCATCATTAGCTTCGGCTAACGCGAGGAGGGTTAGGCTAAAGACCAGGCCTGAACACTATTGGACTGAATAACAAAAGGACGATAGACGAACACACCGAAAGATCATTAGAATAGACTCTTCAAGGACGATACAATTTGATAACATCTGATAACATCTGATTATGAGGTTCTGTTTATAGCAATAAAACAACGCTTTTCCTCATAAGGTATTTCACGTTGTCGAAGTGTCGGATTCTTACGGAGGTGGAGAATTATTATGGTTTATGGATTGCACTAACGGGGGAGATAGGATCTTATCAGCCAGTATAGGAGACGTCAGGACCATTAAAATGACACAACGCAGAGGTATCTGAAAGAGAGCCAAAACAGATGAAGACGTGATACTGGCCAGTTTGATCAGGATCTTATAGTTGATGCCGTTTGGACCCGGATTATTGCTTGCTTTGAAGTTGCTTGAAAGGAAGAGACTGTGTGCAGTGCCGAGGCGTGAAGGGGTAGCCATGGACGCGAGCCAAGCCAGCGAGCAAGCAAGGCCAGCGCCATGGACCCAGCGAGCGAGCCGAGCAAGGCCGGAGAGATAAACAGCGCCATGGACCAGAACAACTGACGGTGAAAAGATAAAGTGAGTCTCAACAACTTCACAAGCCAATAAGAAAACAAACAATAGTGTATCCGTAAACGTAATTAGTTTGAAACAGAGAGAATGCCAGCTGTAATAGTGTGTTTGAATAACAGCAGAGCGGCACAGTTTTGTTTTGAAAATCGAAGGTGTTATCTGAAAGGGAACCAAAACAGTCATAGATGACGAAAGAAAGCAAAATAGGGCAGAAGGAGCCATAATGAGAGAGATGAGGAGAGGGGAGGGTGCTGAACCAGACTGAAATCTGTTATGGCGGGATTGTTATGACAAGACTGTCGCCTGAGACGGCCCACCTTAAACTGGTCGCTGTGGTCTCAAGACGGCCGGAATTTGTTTTGACGGGAGGAAAGTCGGTCTGGAATTTACTTTAAACTGTGTATTATGTCCGATAAGCAAGAGTTTAGTCCGGGAGAAGCGTCCCCTGATAGGAAAGAGAGGAAAAACAGCTGTGTTTTTAGGCCTTGGAAGGAAGGGCAGCGTTTGTTTGTTTGAGAGAGTAGCCATTATGAGCGAGACAAGATGGCCGCAAAAGGGGCCACGAGGAGGATGATACAAGATGGCCGTGAGCCACGAGGAGATAACAACAGATAAGAACCAGGAAGTGACACGTCAACTAAAACACCATAGAGGAGGAGTAGGTCGCCACCTAGTGGCGGAGAGGGGGTAGTGCTGGGGAGTTTTCATTACCCATAGGGGAATATTTAGATATAGGCCTGTACTACCATCTAGTGGCGGAGTGGGGGAGTGATTCAATAGTCCATCTACTGCAGCACAGAGAGTGGATCTATTATAATAATAATATTAGATATAGAGTTTAATTATACAATGGATTAAATAAGAATTGCACAGAAAGATGGTGCAGTTATAGAGAATGGGTTAATTATGGAATAAAGAGGGAGTTTGAATTCCAGTGGGGCCTTCTCACACCTAATAGATAGGCAGGGTCTTCAGAAGACACATATAGTTCACAACATTTATAATAATAGGGCTCCCACTTATCTTACAAATTATTTTCAGTGGAATAGGGACATGCATACCCATAACACCAGAGCCAGCATTGTCGACCTGTGTATTACAAGGTTCAAAACAAATATGGGCAAATGTTCTTTTAAATTCTGGGGAGCCACAAATTGGAATTTGCTACCTTCACTGCTAAAATGCATTAGTAGCCGACACAATTTTAAGAAAAAAGTCAAATCATGGCTCCTCGACAATGTTAACAACTAGATTTTAAAATGTATGAAAATGTTGTCTGATACATTGTTGTCTGTGGCTACGTTTGTACTGCATTTAAAATGTACATGTCTATGTAGTTTGTGAAATTGTTATTTGTGGTCATGTTTTGTATTGCTTGTCTGTCTGAGACCAAGGACCACAATTGAAATAAGTCTTGACTTTTTTTGTGTAGCATCCTTGATGTTTTCTGGAATCTTGTATTTTTTTAAACGTCAAAACAAATCAAACAATAAATATGAAATTGAATGCTATGAATGCTATGTAGCCTATAGATATTGAATAGGTTACATTTCGAAATGGTAATTTCTTTTGTAAATGTCAACAATGCCACTGACATACAGTAAGATATTTGTCCAACAGAATATATTTGAATCAAATCACAGCTGGGAAAGTCCACCAACATATGCCTGCTAACTTTAGCTAGCTACTGTAGATCAGCTTGTGCCAGAGGGTTGGTGCCATGCCATAAGTCCGACGGCCAATTAATTCGACAGCTCAATAGGCCGAACAAATGTCCCATTGGACCGAAAGCCCATTCGTCTCTGTTATCCTGAAAATCCATGCAATTTGTAGATTTTCTGCCCTTAATATTTAATGTATTTTGATGTAGAAATCCATGTGGCATTGTTCACCATTCACAATGCCTAATATTTGCATGTAATGTCCGACTTATAGAGAGCAGTAAAAACGCCTTCCATCCTATCTGTTTTGACAGGTATTTCAGCACCATGGACAGAGAGTGGAGGTCTAATTATCATTAGTAATTTGCTAGACCCTGTAAGGCCCCAATTAAATTGACATTACCAACTTCAGAGGCCAGAATGTGGGACATTTACTATACTATTTACTATGTCACAGAAAATTAAATAAATCCATTGAATTACATACTTTCTAGTAGGTAATTGCAATGGGTGTTCATTCAAACAAGTCTCTTCTCTCACCAGCCCGTTAATGACTAAATGTTATTCATTAATTCAAAATGTTGTCCTCATAGGCACAGTAGCCTACTTGTAGGTGTGCAAACGTTTTTCATCCATAGCCTGAAAGGTACAGAAAGCATTGATAGCTACTGCTATTTTATCATAATAACTGAACTGAACAGCATTAACACCTGCTTGTGTGGCTCAGGATGCAGCAAAAGTGCATGAGCTCCTGTTCTCTTTGTAGCCTGGCTGGCTTGAATGTTTTTATAAATGGGTGGAGATAAAAAAAAATCTAAAAATATATTCCCTTATCTGACCACAGGGTTTAAGCGCCGAACTTGTCTCACCCCAAATCATTGTGTTGGCATTGATTGTGTTTCATGGTGTGGTGTGTATCATTAGTTAAACTATTGATCTCCACCCCTATAAATACTGTGTGTGTGTGTGTGCGTGCGTGCGTGCGTGCATGTGTGTGTGTTGGTTGCTGATAATTAGACCTCCTCTCGCTGTTCATGGTTCTGAAATACTGCGAAAATAGATTGGATGAAAGGCGTTTCACTGCTCTCTCCAAGTTTGGCATTAGGCATTGTGACTGTGCTGAGAGATGTAGATGGATGTGCATTGTCGTGTTGAGAGAGATATCACATCCAAGATATGCCATTATATGAAAGAATGCCACATGGTTTGCACATCAAAATACATGAAACATTAAGGGATAATGAATCATCTGACTAATGGGCCTCCTTTTTACCTAATCGGGGAAACGGCACTTTCGACCAATGGGGTTTCATTCCAATGGGAAATATGTCAGACTATTGAGCTCTCTGAATAATGGGACATCATACTTAATGGGCAGCCCCCAGACGGTCGTGGTCGCATGATCAATGTGCTTTTCCTTCAATAGTGGATACATTGTACAACAGAATAGTCAGATTATTTAAGCGTCTACTAAAAAATACAATCTTACTAGCAGCAGACAAATCTTTCCAGCATTTGGCAAGTGGGCTGGTGTTAATTTCCTGCCCTGGTCGTGTCATAGAAATCCTACACCTACAGTAACGACTCAGTCCCAGTGAAAAGGACGTCAGGATGTTTGAATGTGTCCCCATATAAAGTGTCTGTATTCTATGTAAAACAAGCCGAGGGAGCTGCTCCAGTTGATCTGGGGGCCACCGAGTCACACAGAGAGACAGGGATGTGTGACAAGAGGACACTAAGAGGCAAAGCAGCTCTCAGCCATTATAGACCACTCAATCTGGCAGGAGGGCGATAATTCACCAGGCACTGACTACTGAATCACCGGGGAACAGCATTTATCGAGGATTGTTACACACACAGACACACAGACACACACACACACACACACACACACACACACACACACACACACACACACACACACACACACACACACACACACACACACACACACACACACACACACACACACACACACACACACACACACACACACACACACACACACACACACACATTCGGGCGCAACCACAGCCACATTTAAAATCCGCACAGTGTGTGTTTGTGTGTGTGTGTGTGTGTGTGTGTGTGTGTGTGTGTGTGTGTGTGTGTGTGTGTGTGTGTGTGTGTGTGTGTGTGTGTGTGTGTGTGTGTGTGTGTGTGTGTGTGTGTGTGTGTGTGTGTGTGTGTGTGTGTGTGTGTGTGTGTGTGTGTGTGTGTGTGTGTGTGTGTGTGTGTGAGAGAGAGAGGGAAGGAGAGCGAGTGGTGTGGGGGCGTGCAGAAGGGTTGCGTCATGCGTGACGTGTGAGCAGTGGGAGCCGCAGGGTCTCTCTTTGGAAACCACCCGATTTGGCTTCGACGCACATGCACAAAAAATACTTTCATCAGCACCCTCTCCATCTGGGGATAAAGGCTGCGGCTTTGCTCTGGACTCTTAAGAGTGCAAATACTTAAAGCCAATCCAAGTCCGCTCACGCCAGCCCACTCCTTGTAATCTAGTTGTTTAAAATGTCATGTCTCTGTGGTACAGTACATATGCCACGTGTCAAATTGCTATCCTCTTGCCCTCCTCTGTCGAGTGTTTGAACAGAACCTCTAGTGGCTCGTAAAGACGGGGGGGGGGGGGGGGGGGGGGGTGTGTTTAGGTAAAAACTTTTCAAGACGGCAAGATAATACTTTGCCCTTGGTATCTTGCTTGAATATGAGTTCAATGATCATCAATGCAATAGGCTAGGATCAGTGAGTATATATGTTTTGGGTAGAAGGCATCCGCATTACAGCCGGCTGCCGCTGACCATGTAAGAACAATAAAATAAATGTGTTTGTACTTTATTTTACCTTGGGAGTCAATTGAGGGGGACCCTCATTTTCAATGATGACAACGAGTTTACCTGCCGAGCAGAAATAGAGCTAAGCTCTGCATCACTTTTTAAGCCCATGCAACAAAGGTTTTCCACAGACTCGCAGAGGCACCAGCAGCTTTAAGCTGAATAATACAACATTTTTTATTTAAAATAATAAAAGTATTTCCCAGCGTCTGATCGGCAGGTGGTTTTGTGTACTTTTTGACAAGGAACGCGATGGTGGTCTTAGTTTTGCAATGCGACCTCAAAACATCTGATTAGCTATCGATGCAGGGAGCTGTTGTTTTTCTTTTTGTTTTTATCCACTTTTTCTCCCATTTTTCTATTTTTCTCCTATCCCAATTTCGTATCATCCAATTCAACCCTCCCCTGTCTCGAACGCTGTTTCTTGCCTCCCACAAGCCGGCTGCAATGTGGACTAAGTCATATATAGCACGAGTCCCCTCCGATACTCGAGGTAACAGCAGTCGCATCTTTTCACCTGCGCGGCGCGATCTTTCAGCGTCAGAGGTTTGCGCTTTGGAGCGGCGCCGCCCCCATCGCTTCCTGATTCTACTGCGCAGGCGCACCAACCGACATGTAGGAGTCGCTGTCCACAACGCCCGATCCCCACCCATCAGTTTCCCACCCCCTAATACTGCCAATGTGTATTAGTACGGACGACCAGCTAAACTGAAAGCAATGTGGAGCGCTGGGCTCGAACAGGCGAACCCAGGGTCTCCAGTATTCATGGTGAGTGCCTTGCCCACTGCACCACGTAGCCGCCCTGAGCTGTTGTTTTTCTAACGTCAAATGCATATTATCATTTGAGATCTATGGATGAAATCAATATTTTCTTTCCAGCAAATCTCTTAGTTATAACATGATTGTGTTACCTAAGCAACATTGTGTTTAAAGGTGAAGTATTTAGAATGTTTGATATTTAGCCAAACAAGCTCGTCTAAAGTAGGGGCAGAACGTCTCCAGAGGAGGAGAGAATCCAAACCAGGAATTTTCTTTACAAGTGAAATCCAAATACGTTTAAGAGATTTAAGAGACCATTCACGACTAGAAATAGAATTGGATGTGATGCTTTATCCAGTGCGCCATGGCTCATAAACTGACACGTTCCAATGCAGTGAGTGAGTGGTGAGTGAGCAGCATGCACAGTGGTGTCTCGCTCCATGGCAGGAATATACTGGAGCCCTATAACACATTTCATAGTTCATCGTTTTTCATAGTATATGTATACAGTAGCTGACCATAATAACAAGTAACTCTACTACAGGAATCCTTTGTTGGTAAAGATTGCCCTATGCCTTAGATTGCCCTATGCCTTGGTAGATTGTCCTATGTCTTGGTAGATTCCCCTATGCCTTGATAGATTGCCCTGTGCCTTGGTAGAGTGCCCTATGCATTGGTAGATTGTCATGTGCCTTGGTAGATTGCCCTATGCCTTGATAGATTGCCCTATGCCTTGGTAGAGTGCCCTATGCATTGGTAGATTGCCCTGTGCCTTGGTAGAGTGCCCTATGCATTGGTAGATTTCTCTGTGCCTTGATAGATTGCCCTGTGCCTTGGTAGAGTGCCCTATGCCTTGATAGATTGCCCTGTGCCTTGGTAGAGTGTCCTATGCATTGGTAGATTGCCCTGTGCCTTGGTAGAGTGCCCTATGCCTTGGTAGATTGCCCTATGCCTTGATAGATTGCCCTGTGCCTTGGTAGAGTGCCCTATGCATTGGTAGCTTGTCCTGTGCCTTGGTAGATTGCCCTATGACTTGATAGATTGCCCTGTGCCTTGGTAGAGTGCCCTGTGCCTTGGTAGATTGCCCTGTGCCTTGGTAGAGTGCCCTATGCATTGGTAGATTGCCCTGTGCCTTGGTAGATTGCCCTATGCCTTGTTAGATTGCCCTATGCCTTGGTTGATTGCCCTATGCCTTGGTAGATTGCCCTATGCCTTGGTCGATTGCCCTGTGCCTTGTTAGATTACCCTATGCCTTGTTAGATTGCCATATACCTTGGTAGATTGCCTTATGCCTTGGTAGATTGCCATATGCATTGGTAGATTGCCCTATGCCTTTGAAGTGGTCATGATGGAGAGTTATTGATTAATTAAAATGGTCCCAAACACAGCACTTTAGTCTTAGGGGGGCTAGCGTTGCGTTAATGTCGTTCATATGAGGAGCTGGGATAAAAGTTTCTTCGAAAGCCAAATCTATAATTTGTTCAAAGAAATGTATTTGTGATCAAAGCAACACAAATAATGATAGCTAATGTTGATAATACAAATTATCTCATACATATTGAGGCTCTAAACTGTTTTGCACAAATTAATTTTGTTTGACAGTTATTGAGAGTAAATTTGTTTGAATATCTCCTCCAGTGAGGTCATCAGAGGACACAGAATCCTTCTGTCGTGTTAGTTACAGTTCAATGAAATTACATACTTCTTTTCATCTACATCATTCAGTGTTATCTGATGACATCACTAAATGTATGTGTGCAAAACAATTTAGAGCCTTGGGATATGTGTGAGATGTGCAAAATAAGTCTGTGTTGTTTTTCCGGTGAAGTCAGAATCCAGAGAAGGTATTCCAGGTATACCATCCATGGTGTAGAATAATATTCTGATGTCCAGAAGACGTCATATTTTTCCTTTCAATGCCAAGGCACAACTACTTGACTGTAATGATTTATGTTTGCAAACAAAGCGATGCATACTACATCTTATACAGACAAATGATTGTATACACACGTTTCAGTCGAACAGTTTGGACTGCACTTGACTTCCTGTTGCAGAGTTTGCTAATATCAACAACTGAGTGGAAATCAAACGTAGTCCATTTAGAATGTTTATGTTGTCAAGTTGAAACCGTCTCTACAGTATTCATTGTATACAGACAACGACCTGCACAGACACTAACTCACAGCCCTCATACTGTACCTTTTTAGTACTTATACTGTATCGTTAATGCTGTACTTTGTACTTGTACTATTTTTTTGGTCGAGCATCCCTTTCTGTTTTCGACACAAGAGCAAGTCCTCTCTGATCAACGACCACACTAGTCCTCAGCTCTCGTTTCTCTCTGCTTCGACCTTCCTGCTCACTCAAGCATCTACACGAGCAGAGAGGCATTACATTTGTAGACTACATTTGTATTCTCCTCAGCACTGTTATCAAGCCCAGGATCATCTCTCTCTCTCTCTCTCTCTCTCTCTCTCTCTCTCTCTCTCTCTCTCTCTCTCTCTCTCTCTCTCTCTCTCTCTCTCTCTCTCTCTCTCTCTCTCTCTCTCTCTCTCCCTCTCTCAGAGCACAGAAGTACTTATCACACTCTCATTTTAATTAAGCCGAGCCGCTGGAGGAAAAGCTGCCTAAGAGTTTCAACTCCCTCAACAACAATTATCATGGATGAGACTGCAACTTTCTGAGAACAATCACACTCATTATTCCCCAACAGTAACAGTATTCTCTGTATACTAAAAACACAGGGCTTCCAGAGTAGGGACCCACCTGCGCCGCTGACCCTTGAGGAAGGCGAAGCAGTTTTTCCCCGGCATGTCTTTCCTTGCAGCGGAGCTGGAGCGGTGCGCCATGCGGTGAACCTGCATGGAGGTGTGCGGCTGTCTCTCCCTAGGGCTCTGGCTCTGTGTGTCTCTGAGCCTGGCAGGGTCACTGTGTAATCTATACAGTAACCTGATCACACGTACTTTGCCAGCATCATTAAATTTACATATCTGTCCGGAGGAGGGGAAAATTATGGAGCCACAATAAGTGAACAGGTCCCCACCACGATGAAGACAGCCAAAGGGCCAATTATAGACCACATTAATTGTACGGGAATATATTCACGATGGGAATATTAATTTTACATACTGTGGGAAATATTTAGAATCATTATTTATCATCAGAAGAAATTTGCCTATTTTCTGAATGCTTTTGTTGATTTAAATCGCATGAAGGGGAAATTAAATGAATTAAATGAACAATCAAATGAAATGTTTCTTAGTATGGGTCCCCCCTCCCCTGAATGCCCTGAGCGAAGTGTCACACATTACACAAACATGTCAACAATGTGACTGATGCGTGCGCTGGGCAGGTAGAGTTACGCAGCCTGTACCAGTCTGTTGCCTGTCGCTTGGAGACGTGGGTTGTGTGTGTGCAGTGCCCCCCTCTCTCTCTCTCTCTCTCTCTGGCATCACCGAGCAGCATCCACGCTAGGAGGTTACCGAGAGTCTCTTATGCCACCAGATAGCCTGCTTTCCTGACCAGTGACCAATGCTAACTGCTGTACTAAAAATAGTCTTAAAGGAACAGTGCCACTGTGCCACCCCCCCCAGACCTCAGCACGACCTCAGCTTTGAATTCTTACACATCCTCCTTATCTCCACCTAGCGTCTCCACCACACCATACTTCTCTCCTCTCATAGGAAAATCCCCCCCCCCCTCCCACTTCTCTCATTTCATAGGAAAATCCTACGAATAATGTGGCGCACGCCCCCTAATCCCTTCATGAGTAGCAGGGAGCTTGCAGGGAAATCGGCAGCAATCCACGGTCAGAGGTGGTTCAGAGTCGGGGAGAAGGGAGAGGGAGAGGGAGGGAGAACGTGAGGAGGCAAAAAGAGAAGATGGAAAAGGTGGAAAAGAGGACAGAGGAAGAGACATGGATGGAGGGAGGAGAAGGAGCTGTGAGGGGAATAAGAGTCTTAATGAGGCTCTAAAGAGGAGGGCGGAGGCAGCAGCTGCTGCTGTTCTAATGGAATCTTGTAGTAATGGCACCAGCGGACGGTTAAAGGGATATTCCACCCATTTAAAGAAGCCTTTTGTCACATTTGTCAGCAGTGGGTCACTTCAGTCCATACAAAATAGCACTTGCCCCATTGTTTTTTTTTTTTAGATATTGGAAGTAGAAATTATTAGCATTTGTTACCAATGGCAGTGGACCTGAATCATATTTTTGAAGAATCATGTCATTCAAAATATTTATTTATTTATTTATTTTTTCAGAGAAATGCAAACTGCCAGCAATTTATTTCCCTAGTACTGTGTATCTCCAATACACTGCTTTTTGTTTGGACTGAAACAATTCTCAGTTAGATGGACTTCTTAAAATGGGTGGGGTTTCTCCGTAAAGGGATAGTTCAGATTTGTGGAACCCTATTATTTCTTACTTAACAGTGATGTTGTTATTGGAAGAGTTCTTTCTCAGCGCAATCCATGCTCCATGCTCATACTAGCTCCGGCTAGTTAGCCACAAACCAATACAAAGTCAATGTACTGAAATGTACTTCTCTGCGTACTGTGGGGTACGTTTCAGTGAGCCTCAGCCAGTTTGTACAACACAGGAGCGTGATCCCATTGACTTTGCATTGGTTTGTGTCTAACTAGCCAGAGCTCGTATGCAGAACAGCATGGATTGCGCTGAGAAAGGACTCTACCGGTCAACATAATCATCTTGTAACTAGCGAATAGGGCTAGGGTTCCAAAAATCTGAAAAATCCTACAAATTGTTGCTGTTTTCCTCTTTAGTAGGTTATACCACCAAGTTCAATTCAACGTTGCAAATAACTTATAACAGGCACCATACTGTAGTACTGTAGTTCCGGCAGTGTTTCACTCACACATCTCCTCTTAATGGAAACTCATAACCAACACAAATCTAATTCTCTCAAGCTGCGTAACACAGCTCCTCTCTGGACAGATCTAACTCTGTCTGTTTGATGGCTCTCAGCATGTGATCCCCGGTAGAAACCAGAGTTGTGGCATGTTGATCGCTGCGCTGCGGAGAGATGGACGTGGAGGTTGCGGAGAGGAAAGATTCCGTGGTGTGGTCTAGACGGCAGGCTGTATATAATTGAAGAGGTGTAAAAGAAGCTGGGCTTTAAAATGCCTGCCTCTCCAGTGTATGGCGGTAGAGGTGAATGTTACTCTGTAAACAAGTAGGTTATGCTACTGTAGGTCCAGTTGTATTTAGAGAGAGAGAGCAGCCAAGCCCCAGAGCACTTGGGGGATGACATATATTATTTACCAGTATCATGGTCAGAGATTTACAAACAACTTTTTGTAAAAAAAACGTTTACTTTGTACTTAAAAATGAATAGTCATTTTAAAATGTGGAGTGCTTTCTAAGGCTTAGATAATACATTTAGCCTATCAATTGATTTCAAAGTCACAACTGAAATGAACTGAAATTATTTCCAGATTTTCCCCAAGGGGATCAATAAAGGAA
>NC_140182.1:42150328-42187828 GCF_963971535.1 Notolepis coatsorum | reverse complement strand
TCTCAAACACGAAACCGTGTCTCCCGTCTGCAGTGGCACTGGAGTGCGCCTGCCCCGTTATCCCCCTATTTATACCTGTTGTACATTTCTGGATGTAATTCTTGCCTGCTTGGGAATACCATTAAAACCCCTTGAAATGCTCCATTCTCCTCTCCTGTGTTCAGCGATTGGGCTCTGCTTAAAACCCACTCTCACAAAATGTTGTGTTCTGAAGTTCCAGATTAATAATTAGAATTAGTTCAACAAAAGGTAGATTAGGCTATCACCTAAATGTAGCAGTCTGAAAATATTGTATATTATTCAGGACTGCTGACTGGTGTTTTATATTCCCACGAGCAATGATATGAGTTTCTCTTCCTTCTATCGACTGAAGTATGGACTATACACAGTATCGCTGGACCATGATCAACATCCTTCCCTGTGTGACTAGTAGGCGGGACCAGCAGGGGGCGGTGTCTGACAGAGAGTGTTGGAGAGAGATGGAACGTGATATATGGGAGCGGAAGACGGAAAGAGAACCTTTTCGGCAGTGAACTTGACCACGAACAGTCGCGACGGACGGGGGCTCTGGAGAGCCCTGTTGCAGAAGTTATGCCAGAGGGCCCCGTGAGATAGCAACGGGTGATAGGAGGTACTTGCTAGTGTACACGATATCCTAGCAGTACCAGCGATAGTGTGTGAACAATTAGTGCAGAGCAAGGCACTAACAATCGGGTTATAATAGTTACTGTGTGCGGTATAAGTAACGTGCGGCTAACCAAGTATCAAAGTCCTTAACAATCGAGTTATAGTAGCTACTGTGTGCGGTATAGAGTGCGGGCCCCGAGGCGAGCGTGGGCCAACAACCGGTCTGCTCCGGCTGACTTCAACCAGATCTGCACCCGGCTGCCTGCAATCAGTCTGCTCCGGCTGACTTCAATCAGACCTGCACCCGGCTGCCTGCAGCTTACGGGAGTTCGTCCCGTCCAGCAGGGGTCGTCATCGCTCAGCACACGCTCTCAGCCGGCGCTGCCTCTCTGCCCAGCTCCGCCTGCTAACATCCTCACCGAGAGCGTTCAACGCCATCTTGCCTCCCGGACAACAGTGGCGTGGCGGCCATTTCGGATGAGTACAAATGAGCATTGATGCTCCCGAGTTATTATACAGTACACAGTGTGGTGCAGCCTGCGGGCGAAAGTAACGTTGCTACTACCATTCCATAGGGGTACCCCAAACAATATATGCCGGCATTAAGATAGGACTTTACTGGTATTTTGTGGGCCCACTCTTTTGTTTTCTGATTATTTCTTTTGAGTGTGATACCGTGTTGGTGTAATAATATTTTCCCATTCATTGAACCCTATTATTCCTCCCCTATGTCCTCCCTTCTTTCCCCATAGTACGGAGTAGAGCAGTATATGTAAACCCTTAGGGAAGGTGTTGATATCGTGTCTAGCCCAGAAGTGGGCCGCACTTAGTCTGGGTACAACAAGAGCACTTGGTGCCTAGGGTATAATCATCTAATGAGCAGACTGAAATTATTGTGTAACAATAACCATGGTGCAATAATCACCAGACGTAGCTATGTTGTAACTAGGCCAATGGTATAATAACACTCAGACTGAACGGGAGCACGGTGTGTGTGTCTTTTATTGAGTTTAATTCTAACCCTTTGATGCAGGTAATATATCTATTATTAACCCCTTCCTATTCAACCTTCCCTTTTCCATTGTAAGGTTTCTGGTGTTAATGAGGGAGGGTACTGCTTGCGGGGGGAACCAAGTTATTTATTTACCATTCGGTCATTAGGTGTGGGGGGGTGCTAAGGGGACAATTGGGGAGAGTGAGGGCGTGTTGGGGAGTACTGCTGACTGCCCAAGAGAGAGGGAGGAAGACCAGAGTACCGGACTAGGTTTGTAAATCCTGGGCCTCATACACCCCACTGCCAGCCTCCAGTTGACGCTCCTGACCCCAAAGCCGGAGGTGCAGCTAGCCAGAGTTCTACTGTGTCTCGCTACCTAGTGACCGTGCACCACAGTTCCCACGAAGCAGGGATAATCCACCCTGCTACATAAAGTTCACATTTATCATTTTATATACCTTATAGTGGCCTGAAATGGGGTAAGTCCGATTGGGGTGAGTCCGACATCTCACCAAAAAAATTATAATACAGCTGTTAACACCACACCTCCAGAGACAATGGACAATAGCATAACACCGCCCTCCCCCCCAACCATACATTAATAATCATTGCGCCCTTTCCTCCCCGCCTCCCGCTCCCATTCCGACAATTGTGGGCTACAGGCCAAGTAAACTGCCGGTGTGCAGGCAATATAGAGAGGGTCACCTGTGCGCACTATCCATAGACCCCCGATGTCTGCACCCTCTGCCCAGGGTTTCTGCTGCTGCGACTGCTGTTGCTGGTTTCACAGGCCCACCCCTCAAGATGGCATTACTGAATGCCCGCTCCATTGGAAATAAATCCTTCATTTTGAACAATGTTATCTCCTCAAAAGGTTTGGACTTTATGACCTGGCAAAAGAGTGAGGAATATGGTCCACTAATAGAACTGTGTCTGCCAGACTGTTCCTTTATCAGCACTCCTAGGACATCAGGACGTGGTGGAGGCCTCGCTGTGGTGTTCAGAAACTGTTTTGCAAGTCAAACGGTGAGCGCTGGCACTTTCTCTTCATTTGAACTGCAATTGATCAAAGTTGGTCGCTCAGATCCATCCACAAAACTTCAAGTTCACCGCCTCTACTACAAGGTACTGTTAACCGATTTTAACAATATGGTCAAGGACGCAAGAGTCTCCTATTTTGCCAATCTGATTAGAACCAGTAAGCGGAATCCAACATTTTTATTTGATACCATCCCCAATATTGTCACTCCCGCTCCCCCGGTTGTACCCATATTCTCAAACAAGGATTGTAGTGATTTCCTCTCCTTCTTTGTGAGCAAGGTTGAATATGTTAGGGCCAACATCATCCCCTCCCTCACCTTCCCTCAAACCACCTCCATTGCTCCATGACTGGTTTCCATTATAAACTGCTCACTTCAAACTGGTTGTGTCCCAGTATATTTTAAACAAGCAGTTGTTCAGCCTCTCTTAAAGAAGCTAAACCTTGATCCGTCCCTCCCCAAAAATTATAGGCCCATATCAAAATGGCCGTTTATCTAAAAAATCACTGAAAAGGTTGTTGCCATTCAATTCACTGCTGCCTTAAATACACACTCCATTTTCGACAAATTCCAATCTGGTTTCCGTCAGAAGCACTCTACCGAAACAGCCCTCCTCAGAGTCTCAAATGACATCATGAGATCATCTGACGAGGGAAAATGTTCTGTGGTGCTATTGGACTTAACTGCAGCCTTTGATACAGTCGATCACTGCATTTTGATCGAAAGGCTTAGGCAGTGAGCTGGCATCACTGGGAGTGTGCTGGACTGGTTCTCCTCCTATCTGCAAGATAAGAGTTTTTCTGTATCTACTGGCACTTTCACATCCGAAACCGCTCCATTGTCCTGTGGTGTGCCCCAGGGTTCTGTGCTGGCTCCTACTCTGTTTGCACTTTACATGCTCCCCCTGGGAGTAATCATTAGTCCATTCAAAGAGGTCTCTTATCATTTCTATGCTGATGATATCCAATTATATGTCTCTTTCAAAACCGAACAATCTGACAAATTATCTGCCCTCTTTGACTGTCTGACTGCTGTCAAGGATTGGATGGAAAACAACTTCCTTCAGTTAAATGCAGAAAAACGGAGGTTCTTATTATAGGCTCAGAAAAAGTCACCTCAGAAGTTGCCACATGCATGGGGACCCTCTCAACAACTCTGAGGCCCAAGCTCAGAAACCTTGGTGTGATCTTTGACCAGCAGATGCACTTTGATCACCACATTAGATCTATGACACGTACCTGTTTTTTACATTTACGAAATATCGCCAAACTTCGATCTGTTGTGTCCCAGGTAGAGCTGGAAATGATTATTCATGCTTTTGTTTCATCCCGCCTGGATTTTTGTAACTCCCTTTTCACCTGCCTCGATGCATCCTTTTTGGGCCGGCTACAAATGGTCCAAAACCTTTCACTCTGTTTTGAATTTGATGCAAATTTGCAATGCATGAGGGTCATCCTTTTGTGTTAAATGGCTGCATAAAGCAAGCATTTGTTGACTCTCATGTTGATAAGAGTATTAAAACTTGGAACTTGAAAAAGATCCGTTTAAGGTAGATACAAAAAAAGATATGCGATTCATTTGCGATTAATCGCGAGTTAACTATGGACAATCATGCGATTAATCGCACTGCATGTTTGCCATTTCAGCACCACACACTGTCCACTTCATGTTTAGCAAGCCTATACGGTACATTACACCTCACTGCCTATATACCTGTTATTCACTCTCAACATGGATAAAACATAAAGTATGCATATAATAAAAATTATATGATAAAAATAAAATAAATATCATATTCTCAAAATAAACTGACGGGCCAGAAATCATTTCTGGCGGGCCAATTATGCGCGAGCGCATATTATACTACATAGCACCAGGCGCAAGCTGTTTGTTATGAATAGGCCTACTACCAGTGCCATTCTAATCGCATTGATAGGCGTACGTGCAAATCTGTTCCACCATTCTACACCCTCACACAACTCTGTCGCTTTTTTGGGAGTGGGGAACATAGGACCCTTTTTTTTTGCGGGAGCGGGGAACATAGCACCCGGAACATAGGACCCTTTTTATCATGAGCGGGGAACATAGAACCCGGGTAACATAGGACCCGGGGAACATAGACATGCTCCCCCCTACTGCTAGGACTGCCTCTTCAGCTAGCAATGTCTCTACTGCTAGTGCAGCCCCTACAGCTAGCATAGCCTCTACTGCAAGTGCAGACCCTACAGCTAGCACGGCCTCTACAGCTAGCACAGCCCCTGCAGCTGGCAAAGCCTCTACTGCTAGCACAGCCCCTGCATCTGGCAAAACCTCTACTGCTAGTATAGCCCCTACTGCTAGCATAGCCCCTGCAGCTAGCAAGGCCTCCACTGCTAGTACAGCCCCTACATCTACTAAAACCCCTAGTGCTAGCATAGCCCCTACAGCTAGCATGGCCACTACTGCTAGCACAGCCTCAACTGCTAGTGCAGCCCCCACAGCTAGCATAGCCTCTACTGCTAGCACAGCCCCTACAGCTAGCACAGCCTCCATGGCTAGCACAGCCCCTACAGCTAGCACAGTTCCTGCAGCTAGCAAAGCCTCTACTGCTAGCGCAGCCCCTACAGCTACCACGGCCCCCACGGCTAGTAGAGCCCTTACTGCTAGCGCAGCCCCTACAGCTAGCACGACCCCCACGGCTAGTACAGCCCCTACAGCTAGCACAGCTCCTGCAGCTAGCAAAGCCTCTACTGCTAGTATAGCCCCTACTGCTAGTACAGCCCCTACTGCTAGGACCGCCTCTTCGGCTAGCATGGCCCCTACTGCTAGGACTGCCTCTTCAGCTAGCATGGTCTCTACTGCTAGGACCGCCTCTTCGGCTAGCATGGTCTCTGATGCTAGGACCGCCTCTTCAGCTAGCATGGCCCCTACTGCTAGGACTGCCTCTTCAGCTAGCATAGTCTCTACTGCTAGGACTGCCTCTTCGGCTAGCATGGTCTCCGCTGATAGGACCGCCTCTTCATCTAGCATGGCCCCTACTGCTAGGACTGCCTCTTGAGCTAGCATAGCCTCAATTGCTAGCACAGACTCTACAGCTAGCACAGCCTCGGGAACTAGCTCTGCTAATGCAGCTGGCCTGGAGCGCTGCAGGAATCTGCAGAGAGGTTCCCCTGGAGTCCAGGCATCAACATTTGAGGGAACTCGCCTGGTCCTTTTTATGGGGTACCGTGGAGCCTCCAAGAGGAAACAGGGTTCCCGACACCACAGGCCTTCCCCTCCGCCAAGGGCTGTGTTTCCTGTCCCAGAGGAAGGTCCCTGCTCCCGATCCTGCCCCCGAGGAGACTCCTGCTCCCGCTCCTGCCCCCAAGGAGGTCCCTGCTCCCGCTCCTGCCCCAGAGGAGGTCCCTGCTCCTGATCCTGCCCCCGAGGAGACTCCTGCACCTGCCCCAGAGGAGGTCCCTGCTCCTGCTCCTGTCCCCGAGAGGCTCCTGCTCCTGCCCCCAAGGAGACACCTGCTCCCGCTCCTGCCCCCGAGGAGGTTCCTGCTCCTGCCCCGAGGAGGTTCCTGATCCTGCTCCTGCCCCCGAGGAGGTTCCTGCTCCCGCTCCGGCCCCCGAGGAGACTCCTGCTCCCAGTCCTGCCGCCGAGGAGGTCCCTGCTCCTGCTCCTCTCCCCAAGGAGATTCCCGCTCCTCTCCCTGAGGAGACTCCTGCTCCCGCTCCTGCCCCCAAGGAGGTCCCTGCTCCCGCTCCTGCCCCAGAGGAGGTCCCTGCTCCTGATCCTGCCCCAGAGACTCCTGCTCCCGCTCCTGCCCCAGAGGAGGTCCCTGCTCCTGCTCCTGTCCCCGAGAGGCTCCTGCTCCTGCCCCCAAGGAGACACCTGCTCCCGCTCCTGCCCCCGAGGAGGTCCCTGCTCCTACTCCTCTCCCGAGGAGATTCCCGCTCCTCTCCCTGAGGAGATCCCCGCTCCTGCCCCAGAGGTGACACCTGCTCCTGCTCCTGCCCCCGAGGAGATCCCCGCTCCTGCCCCAGAGGAGACTCCTACTCCTGCTCCTCTACCCAAGGAGGTTCCTGCTCTTCTCCCAGTGGAGCCCCCTGAACCTCCGGGTCGCCCTGCCCCCAACAGGATGCGTCTTCCCCCTGTTTCTGTCTCCAGTCCCCTTCCTGGTCCCTATTCCGACCATCCCTTTCCCCAGCCCCCTGTTTTAGGTTCCTTTCCCCCTGGTCGTATTCCCCAGCCTCCTGTCCCTTGTCCCCTTCTCCCTGGCCCTCCTCGGCTGCCTCAGTTCCCATACACCCAGCCTGGAGCACACGCACCCACCCTGCTCGTCCCCGGGCGGTCTTCTGGGACATCTGGAAGCCATCCCTTGGGGGTGGGGTACTGTAACATTCTGCCTGTTACTGGGCTGTTCTCCCCTGCTCTACCCCTCCTCGCCCATGCATGTGTGTTCCTCATATCCCTGGCCCTCAGTGTGCTTCCCCTGCTCTCTCTCTCTCTCTCTCTCTCTCTCTCTCTCTCTCTCTCTCTCTCTCTCTCTCTCTCTCTCTCTCTCTCTCTCTCTCTCTCTCTCTCTCTATCTCTCTCTCTTTCTCTCTCTTGCCCTTCATGTTCGCCTGTTAGTCTTATATTCCTAGTGTTGATGTATGTTCCTAGTGTGTTATGTTCCAAGTTTGACGTTATGTTCCTAGTGTGTTAAATTCGCAGTGTTAGTCTCGTCAGCCCTAGTTGTAGTCCTTTGTGTTGTTTCTTGTAGTCTTCGTCAGTCTGTCTCCCCTCCCCTATGTCTCCAGTTGTAATCATCCCAGGTGTTTCTCGTTTGTCATTGGTGTCTGTATTTGAGTTCCTTGTTTCCTGTTGTCTGGGTGGGTTCATTATATTTTCCTGTTGGTTCCACTGTGTTTGTTACCTTGTCAGTTTTTCTTGTTGTAAAGTAAGTGTTTCCATGCAGTGTTTTCCGGTGTAACCTTAGTTTAGTTTTTGCCCTCTGACAGCATTGGCTGAGAGGTTTTGTTTTTGTGTTTTGGAAGTACTTTTGTTTGTTGTGCTTTAGTTTATTTTATAAATTAAAGCTCCTTTGACGTGCTACCCGCCTGGTCTTGTCTGCTTCTGGGTCCTTATATTTTAGATCAAAGATAAACCAGCCTTATCCTAGTTTGGTATCAATGATTAACTTTACTTAAATGGGACAGTATTATTGCCAACAATCGTACAGTATTAAAGATTGAGTTCATTGATGATTTGAGGAACTGCTAAACAGACCAGCACCACAGGACATACCAGACATCCAGCAAGCTGACAGGGATCTGCTGATAGACTGCAGCGTGCCAACAAGCAGCTATTTGTGTTAATAAATAAATACAAGAAAAAAATACAAATACAGAAAAATAAATACAAAAAAAGATGAATCTACGTCGTATGTATTTATGTAAATGTAGCCTGAGAGATCTGCCCACGCTGATGTCAGATACGAGGCCATGATGAATGTGAAGGGTTGAGACTAACAGATCAGATCTGAGTAAAACAGATCTGAATTGAGCATTATTAAGGACCTGTAATGTGAAAGTAGCCTTGGCTCTAGAACAAGGCCATGGACAGCAAGTTAATATGTGATATATTAATTTCATGGCTGACCTGTTTTTCATGAATACAGTAATTGTAATTGTGGGCCCGTGTCGGAAGATGTAATGTCTGAAAGTGTGGGCCACCCCCCTGGTTATGTGTTGTGGACACATGTGTCTTAGGCCAGTTGTTGTGGACACGTGTCTTAGGTTAGGTGTTGTGGACACACGTGTCTTCTGTTAGGTGTTGTGGACACGTGTCTTAGGTTAGGTGTTGTGGACACATGTCTTCCGTTAGGTGTTGTGGACATGTGTCTTCTGTTAGGTGTTGTGGACATGTGTCTTCTGTTTGGTGTTGTGGACATGTGACTTCTGTTAGGTGTTGTGGACACGTGTCTTCTGTTAGGTGTTGTGGACACGTGTCTTCTGTTAGGTGTTGTGGACACGTGTCTTCTGTTAGGTGTTGTGGACATGTGTGTCTTCTGTTAGGTGTTGTGGACACATGTCTTCTGTTAGGTGTTGTGGACACGTGTCTTCTGTTAGGTGTTGTGGAGACATGTTTCGTAGCAGAAAGAGGCTTACTGTACAAGAGAAAATCTTCATTCAAAGAAGTGACTCCTTTTAAAGCATAATAGTCTGGGCGGTTTTCCAGACATTGGCTGAGAATAAATATAAATATTTCTAGCATTATGGCAACATTAGCAAATTATAAAGTCATCGTCACAACAAACATTAGTGTATTATTCATTACTGTGAACAGAGAGAGAGAGAGAGAGAGAGAGAGAGAGAGAGAGAGAAATACTGGGAGAAATACAAGAATGTGCAAACACAGCAGCAAGATTTGTGAGCTGCTGTGACAAGAAAAGGACATCCAGCGGAATGCAACCACCATAAAGACTGTACAAGAAATTCCGTCTGTAATGTACTGATTTCTTTTGTTTTCTCTGTTTGATTGTTTTGTTTGGCTTTGGCAATGTAAACGTATGTTTCCCATGTCAATAAAGCCCATTTGAATTGAATTGAATTGAATTGAAATTGAATTGAGAGAGAGAGAGAGAGAGAGAGAGAGAGGGAGAGAGAGAGAGAGAGAGAGAGAGAGAGAGAGAGAGAGAGAGAGAGAGAGAGAGAGAGAGAGAGAGAGAGAGAGAGATACAGAGAGATGGGGATGTGATTATATGACATTCTATTTTTACAGTCTGAGAGTCTCAGACAACATGAAGCAGTGAGATACATAAAAAACGAGCGACTCAATCGATTCGTCATGATTCTGTGTCTCGCCACCGGGCACTCCGGTCTCCCATACCACTACTACCACCACCACACTGACAAGGAATGTCAACCTGTGGCCCTGGATATTCACTACATGCAACGCCTTGTCAGCGATAAAGATCTGCCATCTGATAAAGTGTTTGCTACAATTATCGTATGAAAGTAGAGGGAGATATTGCCTGTGGGCAGCGAGAGCTTGCAGCATGCATATTTCATGCTCCTCTATATTCCGGGTGTTGGGAGTAATCAGTCAAACCCCAGTACTGCCTCAGCCTTGAGTACTGCTTGCTGTGTATAATTCCACACCATTTATTTTCTGTTTCCCAAGTTTCTGAAGCAATTATGCTGTTTTGAGTGCTGTTCTGTTGCGTTTTACAGCCTGCGCCAGCTGTCAGGGTAGCACAGGGCAAAGGTCAAAGTGATAATGGGGAAGATGGGATGAAGAGAGAGAGATTAGAGGAGAGAACAGCCTCCTACTGGGACAGAAACACTGTGATTGCACACAGATTAAACACATGGCTCTGCACATGCTAAAGCACACACGTGCACGTGGGCGCGCACAGATACAGTACACACACACACACACACACACACACATGTACCATACAGACTCACACTCACACATACTGTACTGTGACACGCCCCCTAATAATGCACATGAACACAAACACACTCTTACACACTCACACAGACACACACACACACAAACATCAGGGTCCATTAAATCTAGCTGTGTCTTTGAGTATAAACAGTATTACATCTTTACATCCAACTGACTCACTCACTGTTGATGCAACCTCCTCTTCTACACCTGTCCCAGTTCTCCTGGCAGAGGGAAGGAAGGGGAGGGGAGGGGAGGAGAGGAGAGGAGAGGAGAGGAGAGGAGAGGAGAGGAGAGGAGAGGAGAGGAGAGGAGAGGAGAGGAGAGGAGAGGAGAGGAGAGGAGAGGAGAGGAGAGGAGAGGAGAGGAGAGGAGAGGAGAGGAGAGGAGAGGAGAGTGGGGGAGGGGGAGGAGAGGAGAGGGTGGTGAAGGATAGGGGGGTAGAAAATAATAGACTAGGCAGAATTTCAGAAAATGTGCTTGTATAAAGTGCTGAAGGCATTTCGTGTTTATTTTTGGTACACAACATTTCTAGGGGTATTAAGGGGTGCTGAATCCAAATCTGCTGTATACCAAGCGCAAAAATGTCAAATAAGGCCTCAAAATTGAGAAATCCAACATGGCCGCCAGCACCAGGCCCTCTCTCCACAAAAACAGGTGCTAAACCCACAGTTTTTATTCTACTGACATGAAAGTTTGCACAGAACATCTGCACCTATGGAGGAAGAAAGTAGGAATATAGCTGGGGTGCAACCATGAGTAACAAGGGTGCTTTTGACTGTCTAACTGTAATCTTTGTATAGGTGAGGATACAAAAAATGACATTTCTTCAGTGTTTGCAGGAATACTACAGCAATTTGGTAATAACTGTACAGTGTTCGACACCAACATTCGAATCCCCCAAGTCTTAGCTTTCTTCAGGTACCAAGTTTATGCAAGTAGCTCTTATAAATCTGGATATATAAGCATTTTAATGTAAGCATGCTGTTTTAGGCGAATTTTCAAAAAATAAATGGTGGGGCTTAATGAGTTAAGTGTGACTACACAAGGTACAAACCTGAATTAAATGTGCTTTTGTTAGTTTTCTTACATACATCAACAAGGACGTAGTCACACCGGAGATTCAAGAATCCATACTTGGCGCAGAACACCTTGGACAGGCACAACTGAACATGTTTGTGGACAAACGTTTGTGTGAACCTCCAGATAGTGACCAGCACCTGAACCTGAAATCACCCATTCGAAAGAACAAAGCCAAAGACATTTGCCTCTTTGTATGAAGTTGTGCAACTTTCCAAGAACAAGCAAAACACCATCAAAGTGGACAGGCAGATTCTACAAATGCTCATCACAGCTTACAGAGCAGGTCGTAAGGTAGACCTTGACAATATCCTCCAGCATGAGCTCATGCCCATCTCGCCATCTCTGGCCACAACTAACGGGAGTCTACATTCCACCAACAAGTCTGTGTTCGCAAATATACTGCGTTGTTACCAAGTAAACAAATCATCGTCAGCTCTCAGAATGGTAGTCCCGCACCGGTAGAAGCCCGCACCGTTTTAGCGTTAGCATCTAGCCATGGCAGACTATTTGATTCCTTAAGGGCTAGAAATTGCCTGGGTTTTGGTGATATGCTCCCGAAATGCTCCCGTTGTTTGGCTACTTCTATGTGCAGTGAAAACTACTCGAATGCTTTATAACCTAGTCATTGATTTTAGTTCAGGGTAATCTAAGATTAGCCGCAGAGCTAACGCTAGTTAACGTGAGCTAACGCTAGTTATTCAAGCTCAGTAGCTCGTCACAGACTGAGATAAACAGCTGACAGCGGATAGTACAGGACGGTACAAATACAATAAAAAGGCGGGTGGGGGCTGTTGTGTAAACCTTGTACTATTTAGTTCACATATAATAAGAGACGGATTATTTGCTTGCTCCACCAGTTGCTCCACAACAACACACCAACTCTCGTCACAGCGCTTTATGGTATTTTCACAGCACTGTCGCAACATTACCGTAAAACGTGAACACCGCTGTGACCCACTCGCTCCACTAGAGCGGTCTCGCCCTCTGCTGGCGCGTGTGTGCACTACACTCCGTGTGTGCACTACACTCAAAACTCTGTTTCACTGTTATAGAAACTGAAGCGCATCTGTGATTTTGACGTGACGGACGGTATTGAAAATCAATACCGTCGGTATTTCTAAATACCCCGGTATACCTTAATACCGTCATACCGCCCAAGCCTAGTGACTATGCCAACAAGTTCACTGACACCGTGTTGAAGATGGGAGCAAAATACCAGAGAGTAGATGTCGTCTTTGACAGATACCATGACCAATCCATCAAAACAGGCACAAGGGTGAAACGCAAACAGCGCCACAGGCCAGTACGTCGTGAAATCAAAAACAAGTCTGTTCCACTTCCTGCCGATTGGTCGAGCTTCATGGCCCTTGAAGACAACAAATCAGATATCGCTCAACTACTCTCAAACCACCTGATAGAGCACAGCCCGGATGATGAACCTGTAGTTGTAGTATCAGAGAGGTTTGCTGAAGGGACAACTGTCAAGTCAACAGATCCAGATCTTGAAGTCTCCTCTCTGAGTGCTGACCATGAGGAAGCTGACACACAACTGATTTTCTCATCCAGGCTCCAGTGGAAACAATCGTTGTGTCAGCGCGTGACACAGATGTGCTGCTTCTACTCTTGGCTCACTATGACAGAATCCGATGTACGCATCTCTACATGAAAGCTGGGACATCGAAGGATCCAAAATATTTTCCAGTACATGACATTAGAAAGCTACTATCTGATGATAAACTGGACACAATCCTTGCCTTCCATGCCCTCACCGGATGTGACAGTGTGTCCCAGTTCAGTGGTCACGGAAAGAAAACAGCCTGGCAGGTGTTCAAGCACCATCACACTGATCTTGCTGGCCTTGGGAAGGGCCCTTTCACAGAAGATCTTGTGACATCAACAGAGAGATTCATCTGCAAGATCTATGGTGTGCCTGAGTTATTCTGCAAAGGCCGTCCACAAGAGACTCTGCCACCAACCTCGGATGCTAGATCTGTTCCTCCCTCCCCATCAACCTGGACCCCCTGCAATTTGCATACCGCCCCAACAGGTCCACGGAGGACGCCATAGCCCATGTGCTGCACACAGCAGCATCACACCTGGACAAAAGGCAGGGGAACTATGTGAGAATGCTATTCATCGACTACAGCTCAGCATTCAATACCATAGTCCCCTCCAAACTCATAGCCAAGCTCAGGGACCCGGGCTTGAACTATGACCTCTGCCAGTGGGTCTTGGACTTCCTGACGGGCAGACCCCAGGTGGTGAGAGCAGGCAACTGCACCTCCTCATCCATCACTCTCAACATAGGGGCCCCCCAGGGCTGTGTCCTGACTGAGTCCCCTCCTCCACTCCCTGTACACACATGACTGTGTGGCACAGCGGAACAACAACACAATCATAAAATTTGCTGACTGACGACACAGTAGTGGTGGGCCTGATCTCTGCAAACGACGAGAAGGTTCTAGCGGGATGGTGTCAAGAGAACAGCCTCTCCCTGAACGTCAGCAAAACAAAGGAGATGATTGTGGACTTTAGGAGGTCGGGGTCAGGGACTACAGCCCCCTCAGCATCGACGGGGCACCGGTTGAGAGAGTGAACAGTTTTAAGTACCTCGGAGTCCACATATCCGAGGACTTGACATGGACCACACACATTGACAGTGTTATCAAGAAGGCACGACAACGCCTCTACTTCCTTAGGTGCTTAAGGAAGTTCAACGTGAGTCAGAAGATCCTCAAGAACTTCCACTCATGCACAATAGAAAGCATCCTGACTGGCAATATCACCTCCTGGTTTGGGAACTTGGGCACTGCACAAGACCGCAGCAGACTACAGAGAGTGGCCCGTTCAGCCGAACGCACAATTGAAGGTGGGCTTCCCACTCTCCAAGACATTTACAACAAGCGGTGCATGGGCAAGGCTAAGAGAATAATCAAAGACTCCAGCCACTCAAACAACTGCCTCTTTGATCTGCTGCGGTCAGGCAAGCGATACCGGAGTCTCATGGCAAGCACAGAGAGACTCAGAAGGAGCTTCTATCCCCAGACCATCAGGATGCTCAATGAATGAACAATGAACAATAAGCAAACCATCAACACACCCACAGCACACATACACTCACTTAAATAAACAACACACTGTAGCACCCACTTTACCACTTTAGACACACTTTACACTTTATATTTATATTATTGGTAAGGAAATTGCACATCATTCTCATTCCTTATTGCACCTCACCACTACAAGGTGGCACCACAAGCTAAGCTATACTTCACCATTCTTGTACCAGCTGTACTGTATATATAGATACACTGAACAATTTTGTTGTTTACACTTGTTTACGTACTTGACTTTCTATTTTATACTTATTATACTTATTTTATACTATCTTGTTATTATCTAGCACACTCTCAGGAGCAACACAGAAAGAAACATTTCATGCAAAGTATTCTGTATTCTGTATGACAACTAATAAAGAAACTTGAACATTCACTTATATTGATATGGTAAAATAATATTTTTATTTTATTATATTATATTATAATCTATTCTATTCTATTCAGGAAAAGTGGCATTGGATGAATCATGCAACTGCAAGACACCTGCAACACCTGCCTGAATACGATTGATGAATTACTGTACCTAAGCTACTGTACGCATATTAAGGACTATCTAATTTGCATAAATGGCATGTTGATTAAAGAAATTCAAGAGAAAAGAGTTTGATGAATAAATCCATGGCCTGGGATCATCCTGCTTTTCTTTCTTATTTGGTTGATGAGTTATGCATCAATAACGACCACCGTTTCTGCTATAAATATGAGTTTCAAGCAACATTTTCACAACTGATCTAAAATCAGGATATGATTTTAAATTCCTCGTGTATGCAAACATATAAAAACATATTTCATTCATGTTTCTACCTTGTTTAGTCAAAAAGATATGCACTTAAATAGATTTCAGCCTGGCGCTGGCGGCCATGTTGGATTTCTCAATTTTGAGGCCTTATTTGACATTTTTGAGCTTGGTATACAGCAGATTTGGATTCAGCACCCCTTAATACCCCTAGAAATGTTGTGTACCAAAAATAAACACGAAATGCCTTCAGGGTTATGATTTTCTGAAAATTGACCCTGTCTATAAGAGGACATGAGAGGGTTGAGTAGGCAGGAGAGGGGGGTGGAGGAGGGGGGGGGAGAGGAGAGTGGATGGGAGTGGAGGGGAGGAGATGCAAGGGGAGTGTATATTGCATGATATCCAGATGCATCGCTGTTATAGAACCTCCTCTGTTCACACTCCTCCATATCCTCCTCTTCCTCTCCTCCGCCTTAGTCATTCAACACGTTATTCCCACTCCCTCTGACTCTTCTCTCTCTGCCTGCTCTACTTTCCCTGGGCGGTTGTTGGAAAGAATAATTGTGACAGTCTTCACCCCCCCCTCCCCTCCCCTCCTCCTCTTTCTCTTTGATAGGCCTATGAGTCCTCCCTCCCCATGTCCCTCCCTCCCCATGTCGTGAGGTGTGTGGTGGGGGATAGATGTCAGAGAGAGTGATTAACCGTGGGTTTCTCCTCACGCCCCCACCAGCCAGCTTAAACACAGACACACACACACACACACACACACACACACACACACACACACACACACACACACACACACACACACACACACACACACACACACACACACACACAGACACACACACACACACACACACACACACACACACACACACACACACACACACACACACACACACACACATACACTGACACGCAAACAGACACACACACACACACACACACACACACACACACACACACACACACACACACACACACACACACACACACACACACACACACACACACACACACACACACAGTTTGTTTGTGCAATGACTGGTCAGAGTGACCTGTGTCAGTAAGACAAGCACAGTGGACATGTTGACATTCTGCTGTGTGCTTGTACAGTCTGTTGCCGTTGTCTATTATTAAATTTTTGCATGGGTTGTGTGTTCAGTGTGTGTGTGTCTGTGGTTTGTATTAGCCCCACCTTGTTCTAACCTAAGCCACTGTCTGTGTCCCAGCTGTAGTATTCCCCGCTTGCTTATCCGATTGCTGATAGACCTCGATAGGGAAGGGTATGTTGACAATATGAATAGATTCAAAATGTTAATTAAATAAATAGAACTGCCTGCTTGCTCTCTTGTGTCTGTCATACAACATTAACCAAGTGAATTCATATTAAGTGAACCTCTCCCTTAGCTCAAACTGACCCGACAGTCACAAGAAGAGATACAGGTCCTCATGGACAATAAGGACCTATGATGTTTGACATAGTGGAATTTCTGCCATTTTGATTAATTTGAAAATCAATTTTTTTCATGCTCCTCCTGGGCTGTGAAACTTACAATCAACATCTTTACATTTACATAGTTATTTACATAGTTGATAGGCCAAGTTGTCTGTCCGCCAGATCCAATACAACGTCAGATTAATGCATGGTATTGTTCTGAGTAGTGGAAGTGATGTGTTACTTGTGAACACTTTGTTTGATTCACACAAAACATTGTCCTGCTAGTGCTACATGGTGGCACTTTTCTCAGAAAACTACAAGATGAACAGCTTGTTCAATCATGATGCCATTTGAAATGTGTTGTATAGCATCGTCACATGGATAGTGATAGTATGTAGTGTAGTATGTAGTATACAGTCGTAGTATGTAGTGTGGTATAGCGGTAGTGTGTAGTGTGGTACAGTATAGTGGTAGTAGGTAGTGTATAGTGGTAATATGTAGTGTATAGTGATAATATGTAGTGTGGTATAGTGGTAGTAGGTAGTGTATAATAGTGGTAGTAGGTAGTGTATAATAGTAGTAGGTAGTATATACTGTAGTGGTACTGTAGTAGGTAGTGTATAATAGTAGTATGTAGTATATAGTGGTAGTATGTAGTGTATAGTGGTAGTAGGTAGTACATAGTGGTAATATGTAGTGTATAGTGTGGTGATTTTTGGCTGGTGAAAATGCTGAGTGGCTAGTGACTTTGGAAAACCACTAGCCACAGTGGCTAGTGAGCCAAAAAGTTAATGTCAAGCCCTGTATGTAGTGTATAGTGGTAGTACAGTATGTAGTGTATAGTGGTCATATGTAGTGTACAGTGGTAATAAGTAGTGTATAGTGGTAGTATGTAGTGTACAGTGGTAATAAGTAGTGTATAGTGGTAGTATAGTATATAGGGGTAGTAAGTAGTGTATAGTGGTATTAAGTAGTGTATAGTGGTATTAAGTAGTGTATAGTGGTAGTAAGTAGTGTACAGTGGTAATAAGTAGTATATAGTGGTAGTATGTAGTGTATAGTGGTAGTATGTAGTGTATAGTGGTATTAAGTAGTGTATAGTGGTAGTATGTAGTGTATAGTGGTAGTATGTAGTGTATAGTGGTAGTATGTAGTGTATAGTGGTATTAAGTAGTGTAGTGTATAGTGGTAGTATGTAGTGTATAGTGGTAGTATGTAGTGTATAGTGGTAGTATGTAGTGTGTAGTGGTAGTATGTAGTGTATAGTGGTAGTATAGTATATAGGGGTAGTAAGTAGTGTATAGTGGTAGTATAGTATATAGGGGTAGTATGTAGTGTGTAGTGGTAATAAGTAATGTATAGTGGTAGTATGTAGTGTATAGTGGTAGTATGTAGTGTATAGTGGTAGTATAGTATATAGGGGTAGTAAGTAGTGTATAGTGGTAGTATAGTATATAGGGGTAGTATGTAGTGTGTAGTGGTAATAAGTAATGTATAGTGGTAGTATGTAGTGTACAGTGGTAGTATGTAGTGTATAGTGGTAGTATGTAGTGTATAGTGGTAGTATGTAGTGTATAGTGGTAGTATGTAGTGTATAGTGGTATTAAGTAGTGTATAGTGGTAGTATGTAGTGTATAGTGGTAGTATGTAGTATATAGTGGTAGTATGTAGTGTATAGTGGTAGTATGTAGTGTATAGTGGTAGTATGTAGTGTATAGTGGTAGTATGTAGTGTATAGTGGTAGTATGTAGTGTATAGTGGTATTAAGTAGTGTATAGTAGTAGTATGTAGTGTAGTGTATAGTGGTAGTATGTAGTATATAGTGGTATTAAGTAGTGTATAGTGGTATTAAGTAGTGTATAGTGGTAGTATGTAGTGTAGTGTATAGTGGTAGTATGTAGTGTATAGTGGTAGTATGTAGTATATAGTGGTAGTATGTAGTGTATAGTGGTATTAAGTAGTGTATAGTGGTAGTATGTAGTGTAGTGTATAGTGGTAGTATGTAGTGTATAGTGGTATTAAGTAGTGTATAGTGGTAGTATGTAGTGTAGTGTATAGTGGTAGTATGTAGTGTATAGTGGTAGTATGTAGTATATAGTGGTAGTATGTAGTGTATAGTGGTATTAAGTAGTGTATAGTGGTAGTATGTAGTGTAGTGTATAGTGGTAGTATGTAGTGTACAGTGGTAGTATGTAGTGTATAGTGGTAGTATGTAGTGTATAGTGGTAGTATGTAGTGTATAGTGGTAGTATGTAGTGTATAGTGGTATTAAGTAGTGTATAGTGGTAGTATGTAGTGTAGTGTATAGTGGTAGTATGTAGTGTATAGTGGTAGTATGTAGTGTATAGTGGTATTAAGTAGTGTATAGTGGTATTAAGTAGTGTATAGTGGTAGTATGTAGTGTAGTGTATAGTGGTAGTATGTAGTATATAGTGGTAGTATGTAGTGTATAGTGGTATTAAGTAGTGTATAGTGGTAGTATGTAGTGTAGTGTATAGTGGTAGTATGTAGTATATAGTGGTAGTATGTAGTGTATAGTGGTAGTATGTCGTGTATAGTGGTAGTATGTAGTGTATAGTGGTAGTATGTAGTGTATAGTGGTATTAAGTAGTGTATAGTGGTAGTATGTAGTGTAGTGTATAGTGGTAGTATGTAGTGTATAGTGGTAGTATGTAGTGTATAGTGGTAGTATGTAGTGTATAGTGGTAGTATGTAGTGTAGTGTATAGTGGTATTAAGTAGTGTATAGTGGTAGTATGTAGTGTATAGTGGTATTAAGTAGTGTATAGTGGTAGTATGTAGTGTATAGTGGTATTAAGTAGTGTATAGTGGTAGTATGTAGTGTAGTGTATAGTGGTAGTATGTAGTATATAGTGGTAGTATGTAGTGTATAGTGGTAGTATGTAGTGTATAGTGGTAGTATGTAGTGTGTAGTGGTAATAAGTAATGTATAGTAGTAGTATGTATTGTATAGTGGTAGTATGTAGTGTACAGTGGTAACAACTATAATAACCATAGATAACAAATAATCCTACCATGTGATCAAAATGTGTGAATCAGTGAAAGTGTTTAGGACCTGATCCACACGGCAGGGTGACACATCACTGAGAACCATTATCCAGAAGCTGAACAACCATTTATTTCTCAAAGGCTTTTATCTGTGGCTGACAGTTGAGATGGAAAAAATAAAAAGGTGATCAAATAAGAGGAAAAGGCATGAAAGGTTCTGCTGCGGGGGAGCTGGTAAAGCCCTGGATGTGAGGTGAATCGTGCATGCTGCTGATAAGAGAGAGAGAGAGAGAGACAGAGAGAGAGAGAGAGACAGAGCGAGAGAGAGAGAGACATAACCACAGAGAGAGAGACATAAGCACAGAGACAGAGAGAGATAGAGATATATATATATATATATATATATATATATATATATATATATATATATATATATATATATATATATATATATATATATATATATAGAGAGAGAGAGAGAGAGAGAGAGAGAGAGAGAGAGAGAGAGAGAGAGAGAGAGAGAGAGAGAGAGAGAGAGAGAGAGAGAGATTCCATGAGCAGTTGGGCTTTCATCCGTAGTCACACATCCTCACACCACACACACACACACACACACACACACACACACACACACACACACACACACACACACACACACACACACACACACACACACACACACACATTTTTATGTGATGTTGAGGTACATTTAACGTTCCTTGTCCTGATCATCTACCAGCGTCTCATAACCTCTCCTTCGCTCTCACTTCTAATAAAACGTTCTGCTGCATTGACTACTGATGGAAACTGAACCGCACTGCTGATGGCTGAAATAACAGGGAAGAAAACAGAAAGGTGGGAGGAGCCAGGGAGACTGGAGGAGCCAGGGAGACTGGAGGAGTCAGGAAGACTGGAGGAGTCAGGAAGACTGGAGGAGTCAGGAAGACTGGAGGAGTCAGGAGGAGTCAGGAAGACTGGAGGAGTCAGGAAGACTAGAGGAGTCAGGAAGACTGGAGGAGTCAAGAAGACTGGGGGAGTCAGGAAAACTGGAGGAGTCAGGAAGACTAGAGGAGTCAGGAAGACTGGAGGAGTCAGGAAGACTGGAGGAGTCAAGAAGACTGGGGGAGTCAGGAAAACTGGAGGAGTCAGGAAGACTAGAGGAGTCAGGAAGACTGGAGGAGTCAAGAAGACTGGGGGAGTCAGGAAAACTGGAGGAGTCAGGAAGACTAGAGGAGTCAGGAAGACTGGAGGAGTCAGGAAGACTGGAGGAGTCAGGAAGACTGGAGGAGACAGGAAGACTGGAGGAGTCAGGAAGACTGGAGGAGTCAAGAAGACTGGAGGGGTCAAGAAGACTGGAGGAGTCAGGAAGACTGGATGAGTCAGGAAGACTGGAGGAGACAGGAAGACTGGAGGAGTCAAGAAGACTGGATGAGTCAGGAAGACTGGAGGAGTCTGGAAGACTGGATGAGTCAAGAAGTCTGGAGGAGACAGGAAGACTGGAGGAGTCAAGAAGACTGGAGGAGTCAAGAAGACTGGAGGAGTCAGGAAGACTGGAGGAGTCAGGAAGACTGGAGGAGTCAGGAAGACTGGAGGAGTCAAGAAGTCTGGATGAGTCAGGAAGACTGGAGGAGTCAGGAAGACTGGAGGAGTCAGGAAGACTGGAGGAGTCAGGAAGACTGGAGGAGTCAAGAAGACTGGAGGAGTCAGGAAGACTGGAGGAGTCAGGAAGACTGGAGGAGTCAGGAAGACTGGAGGAGTCAAGAAGTCTGGATGAGTCAGGAAGACTGGAGGAGTCAGGAAGACTGGAGGAGTCAGGAAGACTGGAGGAGTCAGGAAGACTGGAGGAGCCAGGAAGACTGGAGGAGTCAGGAAGACTAGAGGAGTCAGGAAGACTGGAGGAGACAGGAAGACTGGAGGAGTCAGGAAGACTGGAGGAGTCAGGAAGACTTCTACTCATACACAATAGAGAGCATCCTGACTGGGAATATCACCTCCTGGTTTGGGAATAGCACTGCACAAGACCGCAGCAGACTACAGAGAGTGCATGGCCCGTTCAGCCGAACGCACAATTGGAGGGGGGCTTCCCACTCTCCAAGACATTTACAACAAGCGGTGCATGGGCAAGGCTAAGAGAATAATCGGTAACACTTTATAATAACACTCAGTTATAATACCTTTATAAGGTATTTGTAGATAATGAACCAATCATGAACAAATCATTTATATACATTCGTAAATTATTATTAAATCATCTATAACTATATTTGTATAACATTTACAAATTAGTTCTACATTATCTATAACTCATTATCAACATTGTTTGTACTTGATTTGTTCATCATTAAATAATGTTGTTTAATGTGTAGTAACACATTTGTAGATGCTTTGAAAAATGAATATGAAAAAACGTCAGCCTTTTGTATTTGTAACAGGTGATGAAAAAGTAAACAAATAATTAACTATTAGACATTTGTTAATGATGAATAGGCTTCACTTCAGATTAGGGCACACAATAGCATCTGCAAATGATTTATAGATGTTTTATGAATGTCTTAACAAATCATTTGTTGAACATGAACAAATAAATGGAGGTACAGTATAGTAGTTTTTTCATATCCATTTTTCAAAGCATCTACAAATGTGTTACTACACATTAAACAACATTATTTAAGGATGAACAAATCAAATACAAACAATGTTGATAATGAGTTATAAATAATGTAGAACTAATTTGTAAATGTTATACAAATATAGTTATAAATGATTTAATAATAATTTATGAATGTATATAAATGGTTTGTTCATGATTAGTACATTATCTACAAATACCTTATAAAGGTCTTATAACTGAGTGTTATTATAAAGTGTTACCGAATAATCAAAGACTCCAGCCACCCAAACAACTGCCTCTTTGAACTGCTGCGGTCAGGCAAGCGATACCGGAGTCTCATGGCAAGCACAGAGACACTCAGAAGGAGCTTCTATCCCCAGGCCATCAGGATGCTCAATGAACAATGAACAATAAGCAAACCATCAACACACCAACAGCGCACATACACTCACTTAAATAAACAACACACTGTAGCACCCACTTTAGACACACTTTACACGTGGCACCACAAGCTAAGCTATACCTCACCATTTTTGTACCAGCTGTACATACTGTATATAGATACACTGAACAATTTTGTTATTTACACTTGTTTACGTACTTGACTTCTTGACTTTCTATTTTATACTTATTATACTTATGTTATACTATCTTGTTATTATCTAGCACACTCTCAGGAGCAACACAGAAAGAAACATTTCATGCAAAGTATTCTGTATTCTGTATGACAACTAATAAAGAAACTTGAAACTTGAACTTGAACTCAGGAAGACTAGAGGTGTCCGCATTCTGCAATCAGCTCTTTCTGCCAAAGCACCTGTTAAATATGCAACATGCACAGCCTTCCTGTTTGACAGATGTCTCTCTTTGGTTATTTTAAACACTTTAAATTATTTGTATTAGTATTGGCCTTACTGAACCTTTGCTAACGGAACTTAATATCTGATATTATGTGAGACATGTAAAACTCCATATCCCCAGATCCAAGCTTTATCTAACCATCTTATTCACACGGTAGCCATTTTGCTTTTATGTAGTGCTCAGGTTGGGATTGCTTGTTGCCTGGGTGGGAACAGGGTGGAAAGGAATTCCGGACTGAGCATAACACAAGAGCAAAATGGCCGCCCTGTGAATACGGTCAATGGCAGTCAGGGCTGCTGTAAGGATCATTCGGCCCATAGGGTTTCCAACCGCATTCAGCAGGGGCCGCCGGTGTCCCCGAAGCTTCAGTCCCAGGTGAAAAGAAGCACGCCGCTGCTGAAGTGAGAAGGGCCAGTCTCATACATTAACGACCGTCGGTTGTGTGATAGTAAAGGGTTAAGCTTCTGTCGTGCGGCAGTGAAAGGTTTAACTTAGAGTGTAATACATGAGCGGCTAACATGACGGGTGGCTGCAGGGGCCCTGGGGCCAGAGTGACAGAGCTAAAACTGACATAGACACAGGGGGAGCTGATATGAGGTGTGGGGGGGGGGGGGGGGTAGGCAGGTTCAAAGCCCGTTGCTATGGTAGCCACAAGGAATAAATCAGCTGTGTGTATTCCATCCTCAAATGCATTCAGCACCCCACTGGCTCAGGTAGCGCCACACGGAATGAGAATGAGTGGAGTCGGAGTGTGCCTTTTCCCCCCGCAGGCTGTTCATAGTGAGCTCATGCAAAACCAGACCTTATTATGGCTAGTAGGATTTAGCCTCGCAGAATCATTAATGCATGTAACACGGCACAATTATTTTTTAAGTTTATTTAATCATAGTTATGCTGATGAGACCATCAAAATATACAGAGCTTTTTTGCAAGTTTGTTTTGGTTTCACGCAGTGTTCATTTAGTCAACGAGAATGATGAGTAAATATGGTCGTCAACGAAGCTTTTTCCCCTGACGACAACGAGACAGTCTTGTCACGTTAATAGAGATCATGTGACACTAACGTGAATAAATAATTAATGCAATGTCGTTGACTACAAACGACGACACAAAATGTAGTTTACAAAATAAAACCTTGCCGAAATCTCTCTTGACTAAACAAGACGGCAGGCCGTCACGCAATCACGGCACTCGCGGCACTCGCGGCACTATACGCTCGTCTGCCAGCTCTGCGCTGCATTTTTCGCCGATCATCCAATACACCGTTCTAAAGTTTAATTTGCCGGCTTTCGATCGCCACGACCACACTCAACCAATTGCATGCTTCGGGTCTCGAGTTACAAGACGATATATCCGGCGAGCGTCATTTGACAGGCCGCTCCATCAAGTGACCACATCCGACTGTATGCGGTCCCAAACTTACCAATCACCGCTGATGGCGAAAATAATTTACCACCGTTGTAGCCAAGGAGCGTCTGCTCCGAAAGCTATACCAGGTGGGCGGGTGAGAGAGGGGGAAGGTGACGGAGTCCTTTGTCCTGACTCGCGCATCGAATGAGTTGAAGTGGACGGCCATTTTGGATTATCACGCATTATTGCGGTACACACATTACAAAAACCTTTCTAAAAAACTCATTTTCTGTATAGTTTCAAGTTTCTTTAATAGTTGTACAGCATACTTTTATACAAAATGCTTCTTACTGTTACGCTCCAGAGACTGTACTAGACAAGATAAGTATGAAATAAAATAGTATAGCATGTAATAGAAGTAAAAATAGAAGTCACAGTGTTCAGTATAGACATATGTACAATGTTCGATGCAGAATAGAAGTAACTGAGTTACCATACAATATACAATATACTATGCAATGTACTAATATACAATACTATATAGTGCAAAGCAGAAATGGGATGAGGTACAATTTAGGTAAAATTTACAGTAAGGTGTACGAGTTGTAGTGCAAATCCTTTACCAATAAATATAAAGTGTGTTTAGGTGATCTAAAGTGTGGAGAGTGGGTGCTGCAGTGTGTTGTTTGTTTAAAGTGAGTGTGCGCGTGTGGATGTGTGTGCTGTGTGCATTTGATGGTTGTTGCATAGTGTTTATTGTTCGTTGAGCAGCCTGATGGCCTGGGGATAGAAGCTTCTTCTGAGTCTTTCTGTGCTCGCCATGAGACTCCGGTATCGCTTGCCTGACCGCAGCAGTTCAAAGAGGCAGTTGTTTGGGTGGCTGGAGTCCTTGATGATTCTCTTGGCCTTACCCCTGCACCGCTTGTTGTAAATGTTCTGGAGGGTGGGAAGCCCCCCTCCAATTGTGCGTTCGGCTGAACGTGCCACTCTCTGTAGTCTGCTACGGTCTTGTGCGGTGCTATTCCCAAACCAGGAGGTGATATTGCCAGTCAGGATGCTCTCTATTGTACGTGAGTAGAAGTTCTTAAGGATCTTCTGACTGACTTGGAACTTCCTTAGGCGCCTGAGGAAGTAGAGGCATTGTCGTGCCTTCTTCACAACACTGTCAATGTTACAAAGGGTCAGATTAAACCGAATATATATATTTATTGATATATTGATATATATTGCATAATATTTGTATATCGCTTGATATCCCTTGTGTATTCTTTGTACATATACACGGAATATCCCTTTAACCTAGTACAGACCATAATATTTCGTTCTCTTATTGGATAGCGTTCCACCAGCGCCATTGCCATACCCCCAGAGTCGAGTTCAAAGCCACCGTCAAGACATGTCTGTACATGCCCGGCTTTGCCCAGGAATACGAGACAGAAATAAGGTTGGCACTAGATTATTCCCCGTGCATATAAATATGGCGCAGGTGAATACAGAAGTAGTTCGAGTTCGAGTTACCCAAGTGAAGCCTCACCCACGATACGACGTGCGGTGAAGTAGGGCCCGTTTTGCCCCAAAATAGAGTCTTGTCTTATCCTAATACGTTTGTTCAACGTATCGTTCGCTCCTTACTAGTAAAGCCTTCATCACGAGTCAACGACCAAGTGAAGTGAGCAACTGTGCGTCTAAATAGAGCACTTATAGCCGCGTGCGAATAGGATAGTAAAGTGTCAGAGCTTAATGGAATAACGTCAAGTTCAACCTAGTTAATGTGAAGTACCGCGCACCGGAGACTCTACACCGGTGAATGCAGAGCCCCTTTCCGGCTGGATTATTATTATTATATTGCTTTGGACCAGGCTGTTGGAGCGGATAAGAATCGTCTACACCCACTACTGTGGGATCTACCCGTGAGGAACATCACTCGAGCCCGTCTCAAGGAGAGGCTGGCCGGCTTTCACCTGTGCTGCACGCATACTGGGATTACAGCTGCTGCTTTTCGTCTGCCGATCAGGGAGTAATATACCGCCTCCCATAGCAGGAGCTTATTGAGTCCCCGCTGATCCAGACTTTGCATTCGAACATTTCCTCCCCCTGCTGGCTTACAACCGGTGGGAACCCCCTACCAGAATCTCCCGCTACCTCCCCAGAGTACCATAGATATAATTCTTAATATTCAGGTTGTATTCTTATCTCCTGCGTAATATGAGAATGGACATACGTTATTGATTTGCCTACGCACATTCCTTTGCCTTATAAGCGCATTCAAAGTGAAGTAAAGAAGTATATTATGTACCTTTTGCTGCAATAAATACTTAAATACAACTTTGTGTAGAACCGATTCATTGTGGGGAAGTGTTCATCATTAGAATACCTATGTACTGTATGGCCAGTAGAATGTACATAAGACGGTAGTGGTTTAATGATACCATACTTATTAATACAGTCAGGGAATTGTACCCCTCAGTTGCAATTGGTCCTTCGAGCCCCGGATAAGAATTAGCGTAATATTAATATAATATTAATATTAACATGGCCGATGATGAACACTCCACAAACGGTTCTCCTAAGCTAGATCGCCCGGAGCGCAGACGGCAGCCACCTCTTCACCTAGAGGACTACGTTGTCAGTCCAATACCTAGCTTTAAAAGGAAGTTAAATACGGATAAAGTAACTAAAGCGGATAGTAAAATTATGTCCAACCCTACCGACCAGGCTACCCCGCCAGTAGAGACCCTAGTGGGTTCTAACGTAACTGACCAAGCTCACGGGGGGGACCAGGAGGGACATGACATGACTTTACCCCCCGACAACGCCAACGGGACAGTCCCCGGAGAGCTCCAGGATAAAGAAAGCACTCCAGGGACGGAACCCGACACACTACCAGAAGAGAAGCGCGCCCAGGAGACGGACCTCGAGGCGCGCCCAGAGAACAGATCTCCAACTAGCACTGCCGGAAGCCGATCACCTCCGCCGGTGTCTTCCCCCAGCGAAGCGGACAAGATGCTGGCGCAGGCACTCATCGCCACCCTGGCAGCCTCCACCGAACGCGATCGACTTCAAGCACAACAGACGAGCGAGCGCGAACAAGCTGCAGACCAACGAGAGCGCCTTCACGCGCAACTCCAAGCGCACAAGCCCTCCGTTAACGCGAACATTCTGCAACCAAGCGAGAGCGCTTCCAGGCGCAACAAAGGAGTGAAGACGACCGCATAAGACTGGAGACCAGACGCCTCCAGACGGAAGAGAACATTGAGAGAAGCCGCGCCGATGCGCAGCACGCCGCAGCCAATGCGCAGCGCGACGCCGCCAATGCCCAGCGCGAAGCAGCGTGCGACGCCGCCCATGCCCAGCGCGAGACAGAGCGCGACCGGCTGCAGGCGCAGCTGATGGACAAATTGATTACCATGGCGACACCCCCTCACTCCGCACGGAGCTCCCGGAGATCGTCACGACAAGGGTCTAGGACACATTCCCCTACCCGACCAAGCGACCCGGGACCCCGCCAACAGGAGGATCCTGTCCACGTCTCCGAACCCCCTCCCCGGCCGGTCCATACGAGACCCAGCAACCGGGAAGAACCGGACCACGCCGAGAGACTGAACAGAAGACTCCAGGTCCTAGCAGAGGAAGAGGAAGAGGAAGAGGAGGAATGTCAAGCCGACCAGCAGCAACGTACTCTGGACCAGGAGGCCCAGTACAGCCCCGACCAGCAGCAACGTACTCTGGACCAGGAGGTCCAGTACAGCCCAGACGTCAGCCCCGAGGCCCTGCGCTACAAACCCCCGACTCAACTCACGGGTGAGTTTGACGCACCGCCAGCCCCGAGGAACAGCACCTGGGTACCCGACCTTCGGTACCCACCAAGTACCAGCCCAAGACGACACGCACAGGGAGACTCGCCCAGGAGGCCTCTCCCCCAACGCTCACCGATGTGCCAGTCATCCATGGCATCGTACCTTGGCACACCGACGTTCCCGGACTTCACACACGAGAACAGAGCACAGTACACAGAGCTACGAATGTGCTTAGAGACTATGCTGTCCGACGTACCAGATGAACCGTACAAGTATGCTATCCTACTCAAGCACCTGAAGGTGCCCAGAGCGCACAATATAGCGCTGGCATATTCCAGCTCTACTACCCCATACACCGCGGCTCTAGTAGCCCTCGACCAACGTTATGGACGCATATGGGACTATGTGATACAGGAGATAAGAGACATTGACCGTCTCCCCCCAGCCAGAGACAACAGAGCATTAGATGACTTCTCTATCAAGGTACAGTCCCTGGTAGGGATGCTGGGGTCCCAAAAGGAAAAAGGGATCTATGAACTGTACGCTAACTCTAATGTAGAGAGGATACTAGAGAAGCTCCCTCCCGCCCGACAAGAGCGCTTCAGGCGGCAGAGAGACCACCGCGACCCCAACGGCCCAGAGGCATCCCTCCTAGACCTATCTGAGTTCCTCGCCAGGGAGGTCAGTAGCCTACGATTCGACACGTTCGTATGGAGTGGACCAAGCCCAAGACTCGGACCTCGGGGATCAACAGATAACCGCCGGTTGGTGACCGTTATGCACCAAGCCGAATCAGTACCACAGCACAGGAACCACAACACCCCCTCGACGAAAGAGGACCAGTGGAAGATTGAGTGCCAGTACTGTGAGGGAGAACATCGGCTGTACCAATGCGACACTTTTGGGAAGCTGACCACGGACGAGGTGAGTCAGTGGATCAAGGACCACCGCCGCTGCTTCCGCTGCGCGCGCAGCCACCTAGCAGCTGAGTGCCGCTTGAAGAAGAAGTGCAGCAGGTGCGGTGGCACCCACTTGGAGGTCCTGCATGACATCAACAGGCGTCAGCCAGGACAACAGAGTGGGCCCGTCGCGGTAATGTACCATGCCGAGGCGGTGGCACCAGCACCAAAGTTCCACCAGACCGCTCCCTACTGTACCTACTGCGACGGCGGACACTGGCTGGCACAGTGCGCCGAATATAAGACACTGAACCCCGTCCAAGTTGACCAGTGGCGTGAGGCGGCCCAGGCGGGCGCCGCTTACCGCGCAGCACTGTGCGGAGCCCACCAGAAGATCCAAGGCAACCGACCAACAGGAGTGCTCCACATTGACCAGCATAGCGGGACCCCCCGAGTGCTCCTCAAAGTGGTCAGAGTGCTCCTGAGCTACGAGGACAAGGTCCTGGACACTTACGCCGTCCTGGACGATGGGTCTGAAAAGACTCTCCTCCTCGCTTCCGCAGCAGCCCAGTTGGGCCTGCGGGGTGTCAAAGATACCATGACCATACGCACCATCAGAAGGGACCAGAAGACCATAAAAGGTGAAAAGGTCTCCTTCAAGATAGCAGCGGTGGACCAGCCCGAGAAGCAGTATAGTATAACCAACGTCTTCACCAGTCACGACATAGGCCTGTCTCAGTACACCTACCCCATCCCACAGCTGATGGCTAAGTATGTGCACCTACGTCAACTACCTATACCGCTTATCGACAGCGCCACACCGACCCTGCTCATCGGCTCCGACCACGCGGACCTCATTCTCCCAATTGAGGCGGCCCACATCGGACCCAAAGGATGCCCAGTCGTGGTTCAGACCCGACTGGGATGGACGCTCCAGGGCCCCCTCTACGGACTTGACAGTCAACCCACGTCTACACGCTGCCTACACACAAAGGCGAGCGACACCGGCCACTCCCTCGTACAGCAGAGGCTATTGACATTAAGCGAGAGGCCCGTGAGAGAACCGTGGGCACCAGAGGGAGTTCGGAACTCCACCCCCCTCAGCTGCGCTTCAGACGTAGCTGACCTCGAACCTAGCACCCCAAGCGACTCTTTGACGGGGCGGCCGGGACCGGCCCCTCCTCAGACGGGGTACAGAGCAAACAAGAGAAACAGACGGAGGAGGAGGAGGCACAGCCAAGCACAGATCAAAGCAGTCTCAGGCCCGCTTCCTCCTAAGCCCCCCTTCATCCCGTCAGTCGTCATGATCATAGACCAGTCACTACCCCGAGCTGCGTGGCCGGCCGGCCGCGTAAGCAAAGTGACCACTGGTGCCGACGGAAAGGTCAGAACGGCAGAAGTGCTCGTCCAAGGGCGGACATACAACCGACCCGTGGCGAGGCTGATAGAGTCGCCAAGGCTCCCCGACTCGCTTAATGACGACCATGACCCCATGACTTTGTGAACTGCCCTACCCCTCACAACAGACATTGAGTAGTGGACAGTAAACAATAAACACTATGCAACAACCATCAAATGCACACAGCACACACACCCACACGCACACACTCACTCAAACAAACAACACACTGCAGCACCCACTCTCCACACAAACACACTTTACACTTTATATTTATTGATAAAGGATTTGCACTACAACTCGTACACCTACTGTGAATTGTACCTAAATTGCACCTCGTCCCATTTCTGCCTTGCACTATATAGTATTGTATATTAGTACACTGCACAGTATTGTATATTGTATGGTAACTACGTCTATTCTGCATCGAACATTGTACATATGTCTAAACTGAACACTGTGACCTTTTTTTTACTTCTAATTTTACTATGTTATTTTATTTCATACTTATCTTGTCTTGCACAGTCTCTGGAGCGTAACAGTAAGAAGCATTTTGTATAAAAGTATTCTGTACTTCTGTATGACAAATATTAAAGAAACTTGAAACTTGAAACTTGCGGTTAATCTGTCTCTGCTTAGCTAATTAGGTGGGCCTAATTAGGAGGCGGCTGTTACAAAGGGTCAGATTAAACCGAATATATATATTTATTGATTGATATATATTGCATAATATTTGTATATCGCTTGATATCCCTTGTGTATTCTTTGTACATATACACGGAATATCCCTTTAACCTAGTACAGACCATAATATTTCGTTCTCTTATTGGATAGCGTTCCACCAGCGCCATTGCCATACCCCCAGAGTCGAGTTCAAAGCCACCGTCAAGACATGTCTGTACATGCCCGGCTTTGCCCAGGAATACGAGACAGAAATAAGGTTGGCACTAGATTATTCCCTGTGCATATAAATATGGCGCAGGTGAATACAGAAGTAGTTCGAGTTCGAGTTACCCAAGTGAAGCCTCACCCACGATACGACGTGCGGTGAAGTAGGGCCCGTTTTGCCCCAAAATAGAGTCTTGTCTTATCCTAATACGTTTGTTCAACGTATCGCTCGCTCCTTACTAGTAAAGCCTTCATCACGAGTCAACGACCAAGTGAAGTGAGCAACTGTGCGTCTAAATAGAGCACTTATAGCCGCGTGCGAATAGGATAGTAAAGTGTCAGAGCTTAATGGAATAACGTCAAGTTCAACCTAGTTAATGTGAAGTACCGCGCACCGGAGACTCTACACCGGTGAATGCAGAGCCCCTTTCCGGCTGGATTATTATTATTATATTGCTTTGGACCAGGCTGTTGGAGCGGATAAGAATCGTCTACACCCACTACTGTGGGATCTACCCGTGAGGAACATCACTCGAGCCCGTCTCAAGGAGAGGCTGGCCGGCTTTCACCTGTGCTGCACGCATACTGGGATTACAGCTGCTGCTTTTTGTCTGCCGATCAGGGAGTAATATACCGCCTCCCATAGCAGGAGCTTATTGAGTCCCCGCTGATCCAGACTTTGCATTCGAACATTTCCTCCCCCTGCTGGCTTACAACCGGTGGGAACCCCCTACCAGAATCTCCCGCTACCTCCCCAGAGTACCATAGATATAATTCTTAATATTCAGGTTGTATTCTTATCTCCTGCGTAATATGAGAATGGACATACGTTATTGATTTGCCTACGCACATTCCTTTGCCTTATAAGCGCATTCAAAGTGAAGTAAAGAAGTATATTATGTACCTTTTGCTGCAATAAATACTTAAATACAACTTTGTGTAGAACCGATTCATTGTGGGGAAGTGTTCATCATTAGAATACCTATGTACTGTATGGCCAGTAGAATGTACATAAGACGGTAGTGGTTTAATGATACCATACTTATTAATACAGTCAGGGAATTGTACCCCTCAGTTACAGTCAATGTGTGTGGTCCATGTCAAGTCCTCGGAAATGTGGACTCCGAGGTACTTAAAACTGTTCACTCTCTCAACCGGTGCCCCGTCGATGCTGAGGGGGCTGTAGTCCCTGACCCCGACCTCCTAAAGTCCACAATCATCTCCTTTGTTTTGCTGACGTTCAGGGAGAGTCTGTTCTCCTGGCACCATCCCGCCAGGACCTTGACCTCTTCCAGGTAGGCCCTCTCGTCGTTTGCAGAGATCAGGCCCACCACTACTGTGTCGTCAGCAAATTTGTATGACTATACGACTAGGCAATGGAACCGTTTTTCACCTCCTACCTCTCATCTGGAACCCCAAAACAGGCATCTGGCAACAAGTCAACACAAAAGTAAGGAGAACATATTTTATTTCGGTGTGTACCTTTCAAAAGAGACCAGACTCATAAGTATAAGAACTGCAAATTCCAACCCAACATCTCCCCGTCTGTCTTTATTTCATTCCCCCCTCTCTGTTGTCATTCTCTCCCTCTCTCTCATTGTGTTTTGTATGTACATGCTCCCTCGTGCACGCCGATGCTAGCTCCACATAATTGATGGCAGAATCACAGAGGTGACACCAGGGAGAAACAATCCATCGTTTTAATGCAGGTATTTATGAGAGGCATATAGGAACACTCACACCTTCAATCTAGTTCAAAAGTCTTTAGTTGGAGAGTATTCAAGGAGAATCATGAGTGGGAGGTACAAGGTCGTTAAAGGTCCAATCCGTAATTCATATGATAAACAAATGGGTGGCCCCACCACCGAAAATAAGAAATAGATGTGGTTCATTCTAGTTGATTGACCGAGGTTTTGACACAAAGAATAACATTAGAAAACAGGTAAATAGGAGTTTTTAATTGTATTTGCGCTGTGCTAAACGGTTTACAACGGTAATATTTGTAAAACATTTGAGAAAAACAGATCTATATTACAATTACGATGGGTTCCAAATAGATACTTTTCTATCTATGGACCAAATTCTTCAATAGTGTATATAAATATATATAAAATATTGATATGGTCACAAAAAAAACACAAAGAAAAACGGATCAGGGCTTTAATCGCAACTGAACCGCTGGCCGTTAACCTGAGGAATGTGGTAAACAAGGCATAAGAGTATAAGACGTGCACGTGACAAAGGATGAGATAAATAAAAACAGGAAAGACATGAAACTGCAGAAAAATTATTTACAGTATGTATATCATAATGCCTATAACAACAGATCTTTACTTCCAATGTCGATGTTCAATGTCGTCTGTTGTCGGACGATTTACTTGAATATTCATGAGACCAACTCCTCGGTCTGGCCAATCACATGCTTGGATGGTCACCCTTACATTTTCTCCTTTCTTAAACGGGAAATGTGCGGTGCGGTAGATTGGTGTCTATGGCGGTTATTATGAACCCCATCTGTAGAGCATCAGTACAGGCATACAAGCAATTGTGAAGAGAGGATAGAGAGAGAGAGAGAGAGAGAGAGAGAGAGAGAGAGAGAGAGAGAGAGAGAGAAGAGAGAGAGATAGAGAGAGAGAGAGATGAGAGAAGAGAGAGAGGAGAGAGAGAGAGAGAGAGAGAGAGAGAGAGAGAGAGAGAGAGAGAGAGAGAGAGAGAGAGAGAGGAGAGAGAGAGGAGAAGAGAGAGCAAGAGAGAGGAGAGAGGAGAGAGAGATGAGAGAGAGAGAGAGAGAGAGAGAGAGAGAGAGAGAGAGAGAGAGAGAGAGAGAGAGAGAGAGAGAGAGAGGTAGCAACATATCTAGTCAACTGTGTATCACACATAGATAGTTGACTTGTTGAATACACAGTTACAGTTACCAGATGGTAACACACAGGCCACCCGATACATGTCAGATAATACAACATACAATACACACAAATATTGTTGGTATATTATTTCATTCACAAATGTACATGTGATCCTACGCACAAGGCCTATATTTCCCATTGATATTCATATTTTTTATCTAATGCAACAGGCTTATCGAGTGGGAAGAAAAAAAAGCTATACGGCTTATTGCCTTACACATGCCCTGTGAAACCCCCAAAGACTAGTGGTACCGCATGGTCATACTGTATGTACTTGCAGACAGTCATAATAACTGACCACGTCATTCGCAAATTAGTAGCATCATGAAGATTTAAAGCATATTTTCACCACATGAAAACAACATAGTACCATATTTCCAGTTTATTATAATGACAGCTAAACAAACTACAGAACTCAAGGCAGGGAACCGACAAGAAAATAACTTAACACAGTACCAAGAGAATAAAATAATAATAATAACAAATGGCCACATCCCCTTGACATTAGAGTTATATATTCTCATACATATTATAGGGTTCGACATGTTGAGCCATTTGAGTCTGTGAGAAGAAGAGGGGGTGCTGCTGGACAGTCGTGTGTGCGTTGGATCTGGGTTCTGTTGGGGTTCAGTTGGGGTCAGTCTGATGCAAGTTCTGTCCTCTTCAATTCAGAGGCAACGTCGGCCAATCACAGTTCATCTCCTCCTACAGGACCTCTGTTCAGAGCTCTGACAGACACACGGAGACGGTTATATCCGCCCAACCGGATGATCACGGGTAAACAGCTGGTTTCAGAAGGGTAGGGTCATAGTGTAACCAGGTATACTGTACATCCTACTAATAAGAGGGACAAGGCTATAGATTAGAGAGTAGACTGTAGACAGAATGTCTCAGTTAGTATGATTCTATTCTTGTAGAATGGCAAGTGAACATCTTTCACCTGGTCCAAAACACAGAGCGAGTCTGACCTTTAGTTTGTGTGTGTGACGGAGTGTGTGTGTGTATGTTTATGTGCGTGTGCCGTGTGTGTATTTCTCATGTGTCCAGCGTGTGTCTGGGAGCTCGATGGGAGTTCTCTCCCACCCTGCCCTTCCCTCTCTTCTCTCCCGCAGGAGCAAACCTCCGCTTTCCCTTCTTACGCTTCTTATCGGAACACCACACCCTCTCGCAATACTCCTCTACTCTCTGGGCGTCCCCGTAGCCAATCAGCTGGAGGAACTCCTTGTACCAGAGCCTGGAGTGGGGTCCCGGGGGCGATGCTGGCCCCGGGGCTCTGGGACCCACGCTGGGCCTCGCCGGTGCCCCCGCGGGGGCGTGGCAGGGGGCAGCTCTCTCGCCCTCCCCGTCCTCCGCCCTCTGTTGCCCGCGTATAATCGACCCCACCCTCTCCCCTCCGAGGACGTGCAGAGTGATGCGTAGTAGCGTGTGCACGTATCCGTGTTCCACCGTCTGACACACGTACATGCCTGCGTCCGAGCTTCGCACATGCAGGAAGAGCAGCCCGTGTGATGTCATGATGACGCGTTCATCCCCTTGAACCTGCGGAGAGGTGAGAGAGAGAGGGTGTGATCACAACTGCAGTCCCATTTCTTTCTTTTTTACATATTGCACTGTTTGCTGCATCCCCTAAAATGAATTATTTAGAAAGAACTGCAATCAGATACACAGTGCTGGGGGGGGGGGGGGGGGGGGCTTGTACTGTGGCAGTAGACTTCTCATATGTTGTCATAATTTTGACATCAAGCCCCGGGCTTCGTCTTTTTTCCACCTATCGAGAAGATTTGCGCTGTTTGCCTTACCTGTTTACCAGTCATTTTGTGGGGTGAGAGTTAAAATGGCGTTTTACACGAGAATTATATGTTTTGTTAACATTCTCAACAATAAATTACCGGATGTTGCAATTTCATGGTGATGTCCGGTCACCTGATCTGCAACGCTAAGCACATTTTGGGGGACACCCACTTCAAAGTAAAAAATCCATTGCTTTAGCAGCTCATGAAGCGATATCAGAACAGAGACATAGTGTAGAGGAACCGAGCCTGCAACGTACCACAGGCGAAAGTAGAAGCGATCCATTCATTGTCCACTCATTGTCTTACTATAACTACAGGAGATTCCATAAGTGTGGATAAGTGAGCAGCTAGAAATAATGACACTAAGATAGTGGTGGATTCTTTTTGCATTGAAGGTTTTCATTTCAAAACACTATACGTATATCCAATTTCCCCCAAAGTTCATTCCTCTGTATTTCAAAAGCAGAGATGATTACGTCCTCAAAGATTACACTATAGTTACTTTGTAGGCAAACATAAATCGTATTCTAGGCGAGTCTGCTGATGGGAGCCTCAGTGTTCAGGATAACTAGAACATGAGGTGAGGAGGACCTTTAAGAAAGTGAATATCAGGAAGGCAGCAGGACCCGGACGGTATCCCCGGCCGCAGTCCTAAAAGTCTGTGCCGACCAACTGGCCCCGGTATTCAATAACATATTTAACCTGTCCTTAGAACAGGCTGTCATCCCCACCTGTCTGAAGAAGTCCACCATTATCCCTGTACCCAAAAAATCCAAGCCTGCTTGCCTCAACGACTACCGCCCTGTAGCTCTCACACTCCATAGCCATGAAGTGCTTTGAGAAGCTAGTGAAGGGCTACATCTGCTCCTCCCTCCCCATCAACCTGGACCCCCTGCAATTTGCATACCGCCCCAACAGGTCCACAGAGGACGCCATAGCCCATGTGCTGCTCACAGCAACATCACACCTGGACAAGAGGCAGGGGAACTACAGTATGTGAGAATGCTATTCAGCGACTACAGCTCAGCATTCAATACCATAGTCCCCTCCATACTCATAGCCAAGCTCAGGGACCTGGGCTTGAACTATGACCTCTGCCAGTGGGTCTTGGACTTCCTGACGGGCAGACCCCAGGTGGTGAGAGCAGGGCAACTGAACCTCTTCATCCATCACTCTCACATAGGGGCCCCCAAGGGCTGTGTCCTGAGTCCCCCTCCTCTACTCCCTGTACACACATGACTGTGTGGCACAGCGGAACAACACAATCATCAAATTTGCTGACGACACAGTAGTGGTGGGCCTGATCTCTGCAAAACGACGAGAGGGCCTACCTGGAGGAGGTTAAGGTTCTAGCGGGATGGTGTCAAGAGAACAGCCTCTCCCTGACGTCAGCAAAACAAAGGAGATGATTGTGGACTTTAGGAGGTTGGGGGTCAGGGACTACAGCCCCCTCAGCATCGACGGGGCACCGGTTTGAGAGAGGTGAACAGTTTTAAGGACCTCGGAGTCCACATATCCGAGGAAGTTCAATGTGAGTC